>NC_083576.1:68337265-68457265 GCF_027579695.1 Neoarius graeffei
CACCGTACCGCGTGATTTTGTTAGGGTGCCATATTGGAAGACCAAGTACATACATACATATACATACTCACAATACAAAACAAACTACGAGCGAGAGTGAAGTGATATTGCAGCTGTTGTGACGTGACACGATGAGTGAAGTGACACGATGGCTGATAATTCTGGTTATGTGAGTACATTACCAGCTGCAGAAAGGGCACGGTATGTGGAGAAACTGGTTGTGATAGATGGGTTTGACCCCTATGATAAGACTCGGGGCAAGGGAGAATGGAAACATAAGGATCTTTGAATTATTTGGACATGGGGGAAAAACTATATTTAAAATCCAAACAGGGATGGAGGGAGGAAAATTAAAACAAAAGAAATAAATGAAATATATAACATAAATGTGATAAAATTAAGGATGTTTTTATTCAGTAAACATTTTAAAAAATGTTCTACAACACTCTAGCCTAGTGACTTACCAGTAACAAAATGGTCTGAACATATTCTGTACTGCTGTAGACTTGAAGTATTCAGATCCGCTCTGCATAAAGCAGCTAAATACTCTCTCTGTCTCCTGGCAGAAAGCTCCGTGGTTTGCTCCCCTTGTGTCTCAATCACAGCTGGTATTCTGAAGAAAGACTTCTTTTCACCTTTCCCATCAGCTTTGTTAGAACACCCTAACACAGCACAAAAGTTTACCATTGTAGGTTTTTGATGAATCAAGTGCCTCGTGGGTTCACATAGCGCACGCTGCCGTTATTTCCCCCTAATCACGAGTTTGTTGGTCTTCCAATATGGCGCAGGGTTTGTTTACTTCCGGTTCCGGGTGACGTCAATGCAAGGGGTCTATAGGTAATGCAAAAAGTTTTCAGAACGTTCTTTGAAAATTAACACCTGTACCTGTATAGACTCTGAAGGATCCTTGTACTTGCATAGAAAGGGCACATTCTTCAAAGCCCACTCCTTTCTTTGAGAGGGTTTATTGCTGGACTTTGTTCCACTCTGGTGCATGTTCACAGCTTGCTTTTTAACTTGCATTTCGAAGAGCAATAGAAAATCACAAATAGTATCAGTGTTTTAAACTTGAGTAAATCTTGTGCCCGAATGATACTATAGAATTGTCACTGTTTTCAGAATGGATATTCATCTGTTCACTGTTAAACGCAGCTCCTATGAAATAGTAATATAATTCCTGACAGGTGCAAATTTAATGACTGCTTGACATTGCGCAAAAAGTAATATTCAGTGTTTACTTTCCACGTCAGTCTTGTACTCACTTTATATGTATGTTTAACAGCTCTGGCAGCCTTTGGCAAATATTAACCCTGCCCTTTTTGCTTTTTGTTTATTCCTTAATTTTTATACTCTGTTACTCTTGAATCTACACTTTTGTTCGATGTACATTTGTGCAACCCTCCCCCATACACTCTGCTCTTTTCCACAGGCTTTTACTCAGTCAGTGGGAGCTCACTATCGGACTCATGTTACTCAGTGGCTAGTGAGGCAACTCCTGGAGGTCCACTTAAAATGGGGGGACCATGCAGGCCTCACTCGCTGGATCACAGTACCACCCAGTGGAGGGATGATGAACCACAGAATGGACAGAACTCAAGAGGAACAGCCCAGAAAGGAGACAGGAGGCCTGCTTCTACTGGTAAGAGGAGAATTATTAACCACTTTTATGGTATTAGCGCATGTTAACTTAGTGATTGCGATATAACATGGTCTTGTTGATACTCTATCAACAGGTGAATTAGAGATTGATGGGCTCATGTTTCTGACTGGACTCTGCTCTAGTCTAGGGGCAGCACAAAAAGGATGTGTGTTGTCACCTTCCACCACCTGTCCACAGCTGCAACTCGACCCAAAATTCTGCTCAGACCTGGTTTCACGGAAGACAAAAGAGGTCTACCCTTATCCTAGCCCTCTCCATGCAGTGGCCTTGCAGAGTCCCTTGTTCACTTCCTGTCAGAATCCTTCCCCCACGGAGCGCTCTCCCAGCCCAGAGAGGGACCAGCTTGGGGAACCAGAACCTGAAGAACCCCCTGTGAGGACCCAACCTCCACCTTCTCCATCTCTCACGCAGCTAGAGCAATACATAACCAGATTAGCGCATCAGTACCACAGTAGACTGACTCCTGAGACCTCCAGTCGAGCTTCTCAAAAGACCTCTGCAGGTTCATGCTATGAAGGAGTCCATCCAAAGAGCGCTTCCTCCTCCAGCTTGACCAGTTTGACTCCATGCAAGTCTTTTCTAGGCAATTCTGCTAGGGTTAGTCTGAGTAGCATTGGTAAGAAAGCTAGCAGGAACTCAATCAATCTTGGAAACCTGCCATCTGTCACCGGGGAGGATTTCAACATTAGCTTTCACCTCAATTTAAATTTGAACCTCAATCCTAGTTTGAATAAAACGCTAAATATTGATGCTAAAAACATAAATGAACAGGCATCAGGATCCTGTGGGCATCTCGGTGGCAATTTCATCACACCAACTGCCTCCCCTGCTTCATCTTCAACTACAGTCACCAGCACTCCAAACTGGAGGAGCAGACCTCGTATATCCACCTGCCCATCCACAATTAGTAACCGTGGGTCATTGGAGATCCCCGGAAAAACCTTTGGTTCACTTAACTTTTCTAAGTCCTTGGACTGGAGTGGGGCTCCACGAGAGGAGGCAGAAGGCTGCCCCCCTTCAAAAGCCCAAGAAAGTCCTGCTAAACTTAGTGAGGATTCAGTGGTGGTGTGTGAGATCTCACGTGTGTCTGGATTGCCAAGGTCAGTGGTAGTAGGGCTTATGGAGGAAGGGGTGGAGCTGGATGCGGACTGCTTCCGGAATGAAAGAGAGAGGGGTGAAGGGTCAGCTTCTCCATGTAATGCTCCAACACCTCGTTCCTCTCGAACCTCCCTTCCTATTGCTTATGAAGATCGATCTGGTTTTTATTCAAATTCATCCTCAAACCTCTGGGCAGGAAGTGGTGCCATCGAACCTGACTACATTTCCCAGCAGCATCGCCTACAGATTACCCATTCAGATTGCCATTTGATACATACAACACAGTCAAGCAGCCCTCGCTCTGATCACTCAGGTCCCACTCCTTCCCATACCTCCCCCATCCTGCCTTTACCCCATACTTACTCAGATTCCGCCTCCTCTCCTGGCTCCTCATCCCGTTCAAGAGTGCATTCTCCTCCTCGACTGCTCTCGAATTCACCATTCACACCTGCTCAGCTGTCTGTATTCCGGCGGGACTCACCGTCCCAGTGCTCTCTTCCGCACATCCACCCCTGTGGTTCTCCACTAGAAGGCCCCATCAGGCCTCGCGGTGGTTCTCTCAGGCAAGATGCTGGAGCTGCGACTGGGTGGAGGTCTCAGGAGAGGGGTTGGAGGAGGAGTGGCGGTGATGGGGAAGGACTCTATCAGGGCAAGCATGCCTCCAGAGAGCTGGTGCGAGCATCAACAGTTAGCAGTTACTCAGGAAGAGACTACAGCAGCTGCTGGGAGGAAGAAGCAGGCTCACGTACTCCAAAGAAAGCCACCAAGTTGTGGAAAGGCTTTGAATCAAGACTCTGGGGGAGGGAGGAAGAGTTGGAAAGGGAGGAGAGGGTTGGAGACTTTGGATGGAGGCATACTTCTTTAAAAGAGACTTCATCAAGCAGGGTTCATGAACGAAAAGAGAAAAATCTCTCTCGAAAGAAAGGGACAAACTGGGATGGCCATAGCTCTAGCCTTCGGCTATCCAGGAGAGCTTTATTTCGGAGTGAATCTCAGGGATTCTTGTCATCCCGTTCTCAAAAACGGGAAGCCTATCTCCAGAACAACCACTGGTGTTCCTCCTTGGAGATTGGTCATGAAGGACGAGTCACAGAACGTGGGAGAAATCTAGTCAGGAAAGAGGACAAACATCACTCGTCCACTGCCAGTCTTTTCCATCTCTCTCGCTCACAAAGCCTGGAGGGAAGCGCTCGCTCAATCTCACCCCTGTCTTCCCCATCCCTTTCTCCTTCTCCACCTCCATCTGCCCCTCTAACCCGTTCCCGATCATTTCGTGACCTTGGGAGGAAAATTTTTGGCTCTATGAGGTCCCTCAGTTTCAATAAGAACCAGAAATCAAAAAAGAAAGACTAGGAAAAGCAGTCAGAAAAAAAAAAAAAACTGGCCAACCTTTGACAGAACATTGTTTCAGACATAGCAGGATAGTTAACGGACAATCATTACTGATTGTGTGATATAGTCAAACTATGAGTTCTTGACAGGAACTTCAGTGGGAAGACCTGAGATTGGTCAGTACTTAAGGGGCAAACAAAAAAGATATCCTGTAACTCATCAGTTTAATGTGCTATGTTTAATTATAAATGTTTGACGTGTATAAATGGAGTAGTTGCTTATTTTTGCATATAACTAATTGCAAAAACATGATTCTATTTACTGTAGAATGAGACATGCAGCTCAGTTATAAAGGCCAGAACCAGGATTAACGTATGTAAGGAAAAAGTTTGAGCACCAGTACTGCCAAGTTACACAACTTCTGATAATGTGGGAGTATATGTTACAGCTTTTTTTTTTTTGTTTGTTTCTGTGCCTCTGCATGCAACTCTATACTGTGTCTCTGTGCATTATTATACTCAAGGTGCACCAGTGTACTCTAGTGTTTAGAATACTATATACTACTTTGCACTATAGGGTTTAGTGCATTTACCATAAAACACAGACTAAAATCAGAAAGTACATTATGTTGTGTAATATGAAGTGTGCTCAGGACTTTAAAATAAATAAGATGTCAGTGTTAAATAATGACTCAGTATTAATAAAAAGAGTTAAAATGAAAAGTGATCCCTGCTGTTTTGAATGTGGTTCGTCTTTATGCCTAATGCCATGAAATGATTCATTATGGCACAACAACTAGAATCTTGCATTTGGCAGTCTTGCAGAGCTTTATTAGATCCTTTTAACAAGAAGTTCAATCTTAAATTTAAAAAAGTTTCAGAAAATATTTATTATAGAACAGTGCTGAAAGATGACAAGCTCTCATTTGATGGTATAAATACTTGTACAAGGAGGAAACAGAAGCCTGAACAGCAGTTAACTGATATCTGATGAACCACAGTCAATGGACTAATAAGGCTTTTAATTTTCCAGTCCTAACAGTCTGCCCTCATTCCGATTTAGTCGTGGCAAGATCTCTATCTGTACCCTTTACTGGGGTTTATATTCCATGCCCTGGGAAACAAATATCCCACATTTTGGCAAGCCATCTTCTCTTCACTTTCATTCTTCATTTTTTCAGTTGGCACAGACCTTCAGAGCTTCTCACACCTGGTTTGGGTTGTCCTCTGCAGCTTCCTCTTCTTCTGCCTGCTTCTGTTTATTGAACATGCCTTTATAGAGTGCCTTCTCCTTTTCGTAGTCTTTGCTGAGCCGCTCTTCCACTCGCTGGAGCTGTTTCTTCACGTTGGCATCTGAAAAAACATACAATTGTTATTTTATGCACTATTTAAAAAAAAAAAAAAACCTCTCCCAACTGGTGCTGTGACTTACAATACAAAATGATGTCATACATTTTTTTTTTACCAAGTCTAACTGTAATAGCAGCATTTTAGTGTGTGCTGCTCCAGCATTTAAATGTTAGAGATCTGTATTTTATGCTAGAACTATATTTCACATTACAGTGATGCGAAAAATAACACAGCAGTAAAACAACAACCTAAAACTGGTTAAGTAAATTATGTTGTTTGAGAATTAATGACATAATGACTTCCTTAGAATATACCGACAAAGAAATATTTTCCAGGTTTGACAAAGTCATTAAAATAAGTAACAGACATCACCTTAAAAACACTAAAAGCACCAAAGCAAAGCTAGACTCTTAAAACGGCAGTCTTTAAAGTGTTACTTTTGAGAAGAAAGTAGCACAAAATAAACAAACAAACACAGTTGCATACAAATGTATAACCAGAATTTGTTCAGAAATTGTTAGCCTTGCAGAAACGCATCAGACGATACTATGGTCGGAGTACGGTGGTAGTGGTGGAGGACTGTCCATGTTTACAGGATGCTGGCTTATGATTTAATGTTTTGTATGGCCCTGGTCACACTACTGGTCTCACGCCAAAAAATGTCATGTCTAAGCTCATGTTAGATATTTATCACCAAAAGCATAATTTTTTTCCTGATCTATTTCCAGGTGACTACAGTCACCCAAAGCCTCACATTTGGCCATATGCCATGTTGCATGCAGATATAGAACCAGATAAGAACTGTTCATAGTTTGCCTGTTTGGCATAGCCTCTAAATTTCTTATTGGTTGGACTACTAACAGTTGATAGTTTTAAACGTGTAGTAAGATTCAAACTGTGTGTTGAATATCCGTCTCACCAGATGCAATGCAAACCTACGGTCCCGTATGTGACATTTTCCATAAACAACTTTTAAGTTATTTCTCGTAGGCTGCTGTGTCCCAACAGGTAAGAACCGAAGTCGTTCAAAATTCGCTCTGAGAAGGCGGAGTCTAACACACAGACTTCTGAAGCACTGAGAATTTTAAGATGTGCCATTTGGCCAAAGTTCATTCAACTATTTTCCGTAGACATTTGTCACATAGGGCGGCACGGTGGTGTAGTGGTTAGCGCTGTCGCCTCACAGCAACAAGGTCCTGGGTTCGAGCACCGGGGCCGGCGAGGGCCTTTCTGTGCGGAGTTTGCATGTTCTCCCCGTGTCCGCGTGGGTTTCCTCCGGGTGCTCCGGTTTCCCCCACAGTCCAAAGACATGCAGGTTAGGTTAACTGGTGACTCTAAATTGACCGTAGGTGTGAATGTGAGTGTGAATGGTTGTCTGTATCTATGTGTCAGCCCTGTGATGACCTGGCGACTTGTCCAGGGTGTACCCCGCCTTTCGCCCGTAGTCAGCTGGGATAGGCTCCAGCTTGCCTGCGACCCTGTAGAAGGATAAAGCGGCTAGAGATAATGAGATGAGATGAGATTTGTCACATACGGAATTTCAATTGCCTCTGTAAGCGGCGTTCCAATTCTGCTGAAATGTTCATGTTTTGCCACAAAGTCTGTTTATTTACCTCGCTTGGATCATTGACAAGCCTCGGTAAAGTGAATTTTTTAGAAACACTGAGTTTACACCACCTTCTTATCTGAAGCAGAAGAGCCTTCTTGTCGCTTCATTCAGATGCCTGGATAAAGTGCACTAGGTCCCATTAAGCTCTCACACCCTGTGATTTGTTAACTTTAGGGTATTTGGAAATCAAAAAGTATAGTACATACAAGGACGTTTCAATTTTACCCTTTGTGCAACATAATTGGGACCAATAGCATGACCAGGGCCATATTTAATGATCAGCTAATGCATTATTTCCTGTCTAGAAAGCTTGTTTCATATTTCACTTTACTGATTCACATTTTAAATGTTAGACCAGTACCAAAATCCAGAATTGTGACACCCAAAGGCATTTTTGAGACAAAGTCGGCAAACAGTCTTATTTTGTCAATTTGGGTGTGCCGAATTCAAATCTGCAATATGCCGAGCTCTATCTGACCTCTAGAGGTCACTGAACTTTGGGCCTGTAAACGTCTCAGCTGAACCCAGTTTCTCAGCTTTCTAAGGAATGAAATGTACTAAAATGATTAATGAAGTTAGCAAATGGCCTTGTTTGTTAAATGTTTGGGTGCTGAATTAATTTTTCATTTGTAAAACGACATATGACCTCTGATAACCTCAAGGTCATTAAACTTGGCCTATAGGCCTACGCATTTAACGGCATTTTTAAACTGACTTTACTCCCCCAAAAAGAATATGAACAGACAAAAAACAAATAGAAAGGAACAAATACAACATTAAATGCCAGTCCATGTACATGTGACTTACTTTTCACAATGAGAATGCCTAGGCTTACATAACATTTGCATTGCATTTAGCGGTTATTGTTTATACAAAGCTACTGAATAAAGGACAGATTCAGCAGCATACAAAATGTGGGGGCATACAGGGTATACAGGTTAATCAGGGTTAGTATATATGAGAGTTTTTTTCTTTGTTGTTTGTTTTTTGTAAAGGCTTTACCCCGTTTAAAACAAAAAACAAAGAAAAACTCTCTCATATATATATATATATATATATATATATATATATATATATACACACACACACACACACACACACTAACCCTGATTAACCTGTATACCCTGTATGCCCCCAAACTTTGTATGCTGCTGAATCTGTCCTTTATTCCGTAGCTTTGTATAAACAATAACCGCTAAATGTAATGCAATGTTATGTAAGGTGATCGCCTAGGCATTCTCATTGTGAAAAGTAAGTCACATGGACTGGCATTTAATGTTGTATTTGTTCCTTTCTATCTGTTTTTTGTCTGTTCATATTCTTTTTGGGGGAGTAAAGTCAGTTTAAAAATGCCGTTAAATGCATAGGCCTATAGGCCAAGTTTAATGACCTTGAGGTTATCAGAGGTCAAATGTCGTTTGGGTGCTGAATTCATTTTTCATTTGTAAAACGACATTTGACCTCTGATAACCTCAAGGTCATTAAACTTGGCCTATAGGCCTATGCATTTAACGGCATTTTTAAACTGACTTTACTCCCCCAAAAAGAATATGAACAGACAAAAAACAGATAGAAAGGAACAAATACAACATTAAATGCCAGTCCATGTGACTTACTTTTCACAATGAGAATGCCTAGGCGATCACCTTACATAACATTGCATTACATTTAGCGGTTATTGTTTATACAAAGCTACGGAATAAAGGACAGATTCAGCAGCATACAAAGTTTGGGGGCATACAGGGTATACAGGTTAATCAGGGTTAGTGTGTGTGTGTATATATATATATATATATATATATATATATATATATATATATGAGAGAGAGAGAGTTTTTCTTTGTTTTTTGTTTTAAACGGGGTAAAGCCTTTACAAAAAACAAACAACAAAGAAAAAAACTCTCATATATACTAACCCTGATTAACCTGTATACCCTGTATGCCCCCACATTTTGTATGCTGCTGAATCTGTCCTTTATTCAGTAGCTTTGTATAAACAATAACCGCTAAATGTAATGCAAATGTTATGTAAGCCTAGGCATTCTCATTGTGAAAAGTAAGTCACATGTACATGGACTGGCATTTAATGTTGTATTTGTTCCTTTCTATTTGTTTTTTGTCTGTTCATATTCTTTTTGGGGGAGTAAAGTCAGTTTAAAAATGCCATTAAATGCATAGGCCTATAGGCCAAGTTTAATGACCTTGAGGTTATCAGAGGTCATATGTCGTTTTACAAATGAAAAATTAATTCAGCACCCAAACATTTAACAAACGAGGCCATTTGCTAACTTCATTAATCATTTTAGTACATTTCATTCCTTAGAAAGCTGAGAAACTGGGTTCAGCTGAGACGTTTACAGGCCCAAAGTTCAATGACCTCTAGAGGTCAACAGAGGTCAGATAGAGTTCGGCATATTGCAGATTTGAATTCGGCACACCCAAATTGACAAAATAAGACTGCTTGCCGACTTTGTCTCAAAAATGCCTTTAACTCCTTAAATAAGCACTTTTTTGAATTTTGGTACCAGTCTATGTCTGATTACTTTCATATGATGAAAACCTTAATGTACATTCAAAAAGAACAAGCGAATCTCCCTTTTTAATTGAATTTTGTTGAACAAACATCCCTGTTATTTTCTATAGTCCCCTTAAATCATATTTTCATCATACAGCCTTGGCCAACAAAAACAATGTGGTGTTGTGCCTGGTTCTTATATTGGATTCCTGAATTGCACTCAATCAATTCTCAACTGATCTGTTGAACAGACTACACTTGGCTCTTCAAATAAATATATAAATTTTAAAAAGGAGGGGGCTTTCAAGTTTAAAAGGCTTTTCTTGTGGCCTTTAAAGATCCGAGTCCATTTCTTACCATTAGGTTTCCCTCTGCTGGCCTGGAGGAGGTATTGTCGGGCAGTCTGAGCATCACCCAGCTCCAGCGTGGCGACTCCTGCTCTGTACAGGGCTTTAATATCTCCAGCTCTCCAGTGTAGCACCTTCAAACTGTACTCCTGCACACGGGCATAGTCCACAACTTCACGCTGCAATAAGCATGCTGCTCAATACAGAAAATCAGAAAAATTTTAGAGCAGAATACGGTTATCTGCAAGCACTTGCTATAGAGAGACATTAATAAGTTGACAATCATCTGAATATGACAATTTTATGATCATTTTAATTTGAACAGGTGCCATTTTATTCTAGTTATCATGTAAATAGAATAGTATGATCTTATTAAATGGTTTAGGTGAACGTTATAAGCAATAATCAGGATATTTAGTGCATGCGTGTACATACATACACATATATATATATATATATATATATATATATATATATATATATATATAAACAGTAATTTGCTGCATTTGTACAAACATCAACAGACAGGGAAGAGATGCTTCACAAGAAGAAAAGGGCACAGAATTAATTCAACGCTACACTTGCACAATTTTGGACAATCTGCAATCATTGCTCTTTAGTACCTCCTACCTGCTAGGTTGTTATAGCAGTCAATCTGCGTGCTCCTGAGCAGTTCCTCTTGCTCTGGTGTGAGGGTGGGAGACTGGGGTCTAAAGCCCTTAAGACTTGATGTCACTTCAGAGTCCAGACCACGAAGCACAAGCAAGGCACGGTGATAACGTCCAATGGCGCTGCGCACGTTCTTCTCTCGGTAAAATACGTTCCCCTCCATTTTTAAGCGTATGGCACCAGCCAGCTGGGAGTCCACCTTTGAGTCTGAGCCTCCGGTAGCACCCAAGCATGAGGCAGAGCAGCTTTCTGCCTCCGACACTCCATCATCAACAGCATCACACTCCTGCCAAGCACAAATGGTACCCATGCAATACTCACTACCACAGCTGAAACATAAAATTAAGTTTCACAGAGTACACTAAGTTCATAAAACACACAGACTACAAAATCTCAGAGTGACTAGAAAGTACCCTTTTATATGTATGCTATGTTCATTACATTTTGAGGCCAGTGTTTGTTGTTTCTACAACTTATATTGGATTTTGGGGCGGCACAGTGGTGTAGTGGTTAGCACTGTCGCCTCACAGCAAGAAGGTCCTGGGTTCGAGCCCAGCAGCCGACGAGGACCTTTCTGTGTGGAGTTTGCATGCTCTCCCTGTGCCCGCGTGGGTTTCCTCCAGGTGCTCTGGTTTCCCCCACAGTCCAAAGGCATGCAGGTTAGGCTAATTGGTGGCTCTAAATTGACCGTAGGTGTGAATGGTTGTCTGTGTCTATGTGTGAGCCCTACGATGACCTGCTGACTTGTCCAGGGTGTACCCCGCTTCTCGCCCATAGTCAGCTGGGATAGGCTCCAGCTTGCCTGTGACCCTGTAGGACAGGATAAGCGGCTACAGACAATGGATGGATGGATATTGGATTTCTTATTACGTGACCATTGCTGGAAAATGATGAAGAAGCTCTTGCTCTTTTGTTGTTTAGGACCAACATTAAAAGAGGAAAAAAAAGTAAATATGCACTTTAACATGATGCTATTGGTGTGTGAATGAGCATGCACTTCCGCTTACACAGAGGATGTCAGCTTAGTAGGTGGTCCTTCAGTGTGGCCCAGATCACATTTGTGTACACATTGTTAAAATAATATGGCCAGCCCAGACCACCTCAAATTGGATCACGGTGTGGCTTTGGGATGCATTCAACCCCGTTCACACCTGCGCTTAGAGCCAACAACTGGTGACCTGATCACCCAGGACGCATGTCAATGCCAGGTATGAGCAAGACATACCTTTTGACATTTTTATCCTATTAAACACCATTGGAGCTGCACTAGCAATGCCCCCTGTGACATCATCACAGCAGAAAAGTGCTAACTTCACACAGGAAGACAAGACTATAGGACCAACTAATGATTTCTCATCTGAATTGCTAAACATCATGTGAACATTTCAATATAAACATGTTTCAGAGTGGAATTTTCCTTGAATGAATCATCTCATCTCATCTCATTATCTCTAGCCGCTTTATCCTGTCCTACAGGGTCGCAGGCAAGCTGGAGCCTATCCCAGCTGACTACGGGCGAAAGGCGGGGTACACCCTGGACAAGTCGCCAGGTCATCACAGGGCTGACACATAGACACAGATAACCATTCACACTCACATTCACACCTACGGTCAATTTAGAGTCACCAGTTAACCTAACCTGCATGTCTCTGGACTGTGGGGGAAACCGGAGCACCCGGAGGAAACCCACACGGACACGGAGAGAACATGCAAACTCCACACAGAAAGGCCCTCGCCGGCCATGGGGCTCGAACCCGGACCTTCTTGCTGTGAGGCGACAGCGCTAACCACTACACCACCGTGCCACCCTGAATGAATCATATCAGCGTTATTTAGTGTCATCTTCTTTTGGCTGCTCCCGATTAGGGGTCGCCACAGCGGATCTTTTCGTCTCCATTGCTTTCTGTCTTCTGCATCCTTCTCTACCACATCCATGTATCTCCTCTTTGGCCTTCCTCATTTTCGTGTGCCTGGCAGCTCCATGCTCAACATGCTCTGCATCTCTTCTCAGGATGTGCCCATTGGGAATTTGCTTAATTCCCAAGCTCTCCACATGTGCCGTCGCTCTGATGTGCTCGTGTCCAACCTCCCATCGCAAACCTTAACATCCTCAACTCCGCCACCTCCAACTTTGCCTCCTGTCTCTTCGTTAAGGGTACGGTCTCCAATCCATACATCACAGCTGGTCTCACTACTGTCTTCTACATCTTACCTTTCACTTTTGCTGGGACTTTCCGATCACAAATGACTCCCACTGCTCCACTCTCTTTCTCACTTCACTATCACAGCACCCATTTTCCTGCACAGTTGACCCCAGGTACAGTGTTATTTAGTATCAAAGAACATGTTATTTTCAAGATTAGTTTTGTCCTAAGGGCGGCACGGTGGTGTAGTGGTTAGCGCTGTCGCCTCGCAGCAAGAAGGTCCGGGTTCAAGCCCCGTGGCCGGCGACGGCCTTTCTGTGCAGAGTTTGCATGTTCTCCCCGTGTCTGTGTGGGTTTCCTCTGGGTGCTCCAGTTTCCCCCACAGTCCAAAGACATGCAGGTTAGGTTAACTGGTGACTCTAAATTGACCGTAGGTGTGAATATGAGTGTGAATGGTTGTCTGTGTCTATGTGTCAGCCCTGTGATGACCTGGTGACTTGTCCAGGGTGTACCCCGCCTTTCGCCCGTAGTCAGCTGGGATAGGCTCCAGCTTGCCTGCGACCCTGTAGAAGGATAAAGCGGCTAGAGATAATGAGATGAGATGAGTTTTGTCCTATAGATAATGACAGGACTCCCTAAAGTGAATGACGCATGAAATGGAATGACGAATGACAGGTAGTAAATTTGAACAATAAATGGTCCCTTGTCATTCAGATTCTTACAAATGGAATACCGATTGAAATCTTTAGTTTTAGACCTCCCTAGGATAAGATAAGTGGGTGCTTGGTGGGATATCAGCTTTTACAAATGGAATGACAGGGTTTCTATATGTATTGACTTACTTTGAGCTAATGTTGTCAGTGATATCACCTTTTACAAATGGAATGATAAGGTTTCTAGGTGGAATGACATACTTTGAGGCAATGTTATCAGTGATATCAAATTAACAAATGGAATGACATTGTTTCTGGGGTTAGGGTTAGGTTATAGGTGATATCACTGATAACATTGCCTCAAAGTATGTCATTCCACCTAAAAACATTAGCTTAAAGTGTGTCATTCCACCTGGAAACGCTGTCATTCCATTTGTAAAAGGTGATATCACTGATAACACAACCTAAAAGTATGTCATTCCACTTAGAAACAATGTCATTCCATTTCATGAGCTGAAAGCATGTCATTCCACCTACATTTCAATCGTTATTCCATTTATAAGAATCTGAATGACAAGGGACCATTTATTGTTCAAATCACTAGCTGTCATTCACTTTAGGGAGTCCCATAATGAGATTATGCCAGTTATTGGTGTGCTTCCATTCGTGGATAAAATGAGCAAAGCTCACTACAGAGTGGTGTGTGTTGTGGTGAAGGGGATGTGCTTTCAGCCATGAGATCAGTGTTTGCCTTCTGACACTCAAAAACACTTCTAAGTTTAAGTTATTGTGTACCAGCCTAATTATCTCCTGATTCACAAATCAGTTTTAAACCTTTTCTTGAGTATGTAATGTTCTAGAAATGACCTTAGGCCCTGTTTATATCATCCTTTATCAAATCTAAACTATTCACGTGGAAATGTAACCTCGCTAATCTGTACTGAATGACAGACATGCAGTCATGCTAACCACCGCCCCCTCAACTAAAATACTCCACAAGCACAAAACACCAAGAAATTATTTCCCCGTTTACCTTCTTGTCCATTAGTGTAAGGCTAAAGTTGGATAAATAATGCGCTTCTTATTACACATCCAGTTTTGAAAATCAAAACTGATTAAAGTGCTAGTAATTGCTACGTTCTTCGTTTATTGTATGTTGCTTTCAGTTCAGCTCAGGGACTTGCCGCCCCCTAGCGGCACTGAATAAACATTACCCAGAGCTCGGATGATGTAAATTATTATCATTATAAAACTCCCCGAACTACAGTGGTGCTTGAAAGTTTGTGAACCCTTTAGAATTTTCTATATTTCTGCATAAATATGACCAAAAACATCATCAGATTTTCACACAAGTCCTAAAAGTACCTAAAGAGAACCCAGTTAAACAAACGAGACAAAAAATATTACACTTGGTTATTTATTTACTGAGGAAAATGATCCAATATTACATATCTGTGAGTGTCAAAAGTATGTGAACCTCTAGGATTAGCAGTTAGTTTGAAGGTGAAATTAGAGTCAGGTGTTTTCAATCAATGGGATGGCAATCAGGTGTGAGTGGGCACCCTGTTTTATTTAAAGAACAGGGATCTATCAAAGTCTGATCTTCACAAGTTTGTGGAAGTGTATCATGGCACGAACAAAGGAGATTTCTGAGGACCTCAGAAAAAGCGTTGTTGATGCTCATCAGGCTGGAAAAGGTTACAAAACCATCTCTAAAGAGTTTGGACTCCACCAATCCACAGTCAGACAGACTGTGTACAAATGGAAGAAATTCAAGACCATTGTTACCTTCCCCAGGAGTGGTCGACCAACAAAGATCACTCCAAGAGCAAGGCGTGTAATAGTCACAAAGGACCCCAGGGTAACTTCTAAGCAACTGAAGGCCTCTCTCACATTGGCTAATGTTAATGTTCATGAGTCCACCATCAGGAGAACACTGAACAACAATGGTGTGCATGGCAGGGTTGCAAGGAGAAAGTCACAGCTCTCCAAAAAGAACATTTGCTGCTCATCTGCAGTTTGCTAAAGATCATGTGGACAAGCGAGAAGGCTATTGGAAAAATGTTTTCTGGACAGATGAGACCAAAATAGAACTTTTTGGTTTAAATGAGAAGCGTTATGTTTGGAGAAAGGAAGACACTGCATTCCAGCATAAGAACCTTATCCCATCTGTGAAACATGGTGGTGGTAGTATCATGGTTTGGGCCTGTTTTGCTGCATCTGGGCCAGGATGGCTTGCCATCATTGATGGAACAATGAATTCTGAATTATACCAGTGAATTCTAAAGGAAAATGTCAGGACATCTGTCCATGAACTGAATCTCAAGAGAAGGTGGGTCATGCAGCAAGACAACGACCCTAAGCACACAAGTCGTTCTACCAAAGAATGGTTAAAGAAGAATAAAGTTAATGTTTTGGAATGGCCAAGTCAAAGTCCTGACCTTAATCCAATCGAAATGTTGTGGAAGGACCTGACTTGAGCAGTTCATGTGAGGAAACCCACCAACATCCCAGAGTTGAAGCTGTTCTGTACGGAGGAATGGGCTAAAATTCCTCCAAGCCGGTGTGCAGGACTGATCAACAGTTACCGGAAACATTTAGTTGCAGTTATTGCTGCACAAGGGGGTCACACCAGATATTGAAAGCGAAGGTTCACATACTTTTGCCACTCACAGATATGTAATATTGGATCATTTTCCTCAATAAATAAATAAATGACCAAGTATAACATTTTTGTCTCATTTGTTTAACTGGGTTCTCTTTATCTACTTTTTGGACTTGTGTGAAAATCTGATGATGTTTTAGGTCATATGCAGAAATATAGAAAATTCTAAAGGGCTCACAAACTTTCAAGCACCACTGTATGTTATTTAATATACAGCCATTTCCACAAGAGTAGAGCCCTGGATATGCCGTTAAGCTGATTTTTTTTAAGCCAAGTGTTTTAATTAAACTTCTTCTAATTACGTTTTCATTAGGCCTGTATCCGATTTGACTCGATATAGAGTCAATTGAAAGTTGGCACCCAGGTTATAAAAGAGCAAAGCTCATGGTCACCTAAATAAACACCAAGTTCACTACTGACTCCATTATTTAATACCTTTGACACTTTATTCGAGAAAATGAAATGCAGTGAATACAGGAGGAGCCACACTCCAGGTTGCCAAAACCCTTTACACAGTGAGGACAATCACATGTAGAGTTCCTGAATGTTATTTAAGCCAGTATCTCACTGGGCTGCGACAGCTTGCGAACGTCATTCGTGAGAGAGTTTCAAAAGTGTCTTGAAACATTCGCGGGGCTTCTCAATTTCCTCACGAGTCTCAAAGTGTCACTTCTTCGTCGCTGAAATTTTGGACATGTTCAAAAAATTCGTGCGACAAAATTTCTCTCAAAATAGTCGCAAATGCGTCGCTGGTGTCGCAAAGCCGTCGTGAACCCTTCTCAAGTCAGTTTCCGTGAGGCTTCCTCTACTTCCCTGCCTGCTGAGGGAAAGCCAGGCTGTGACAGCCTGCGACTAGTTGGAAACACAACAATAACAGTAAAATATGCGAATATCAGTTCAGTGTGATTCCAAGTGAAAATTGTCGCTAATTTGCATATTTTATCGCAATTGTTGTGTCTCCAACTAGTTGCGGGCTGTCGCAGCCCAGTGAGATACTAGGGATAAGGCACTGTAAGGGTAGTATCTCACTGGCTGCGACAGCCCACGACTAGTTGGAGACACAACCATTACGGTAAAATATGCGAATATCAATTCAGTGTGATTCCAAGTGAAAATTGTCGCTAATTTGCATATTTTATCGCAATTGTTGTGTCTCCAACTAGTCGCGGGCTGTTGCAACCCGGCTTTCCCTCGGCAGGCACGGAAGTAGAGGAAGCCTCACGGAAACTGACTTGAGAAGGGTTCACGACGGCTTTGCGACACCAGTGACGCATTTGCGACTATTTTGAGAGAAATCTTGTCGCACTAATTTTTTGAACATGTTCAAACTTTCAGCGACAAAGGAGCGACACTTTGCGAGGAAATTGAGAAGCCCCGCGAATGTTTCAAGACACTTTTGAAACTCTCTCGCGAATGACGTTTCGCAAGCTGTCGCAGCCCAGTGAGATACTGGCTTAATGGAACAAACACTGTTTCTGGCCTTCATGATCGATGTGAATAACTACACTACTGTTCAAAAGTTTGTGGTCACCCAGACAATTTTGTGTTTTCCATGAAAAGTCACACTTTTATTTACCACCATAAGTTGTAAAATGAATAGAAAATATAGTCAAGACATTTTTCTGGCCATTTTGAGCATTTAATCGACCCCACAAATGTGATGCTCCAGAAACTCAATCTGCTCAAAGGAAGGTCAGTTTTATAGCTTCTCTAAAGAGCTCAACTGTTTTCAGCTGTGCTAACATGATTGTACAAGGGTTTTCTAATCATCCATTAGCCTTCTGAGGCAATGAGCAAACACATTGTACCATTAGAACACTGGAGTGAGAGTTGCTGGAAATGGGCCTCTATACACCTATGGAGATATTGCACCAAAAACCAGACATTTGCAGCTAGAATAGTCATTTACCACATTAGCAATGTATAGAGTGTATTTCTGATTAGTTTAAAGTGATCTTCATTGAAAAGAACAGTGCTTTTCTTTCAAAAATAAGGACATTTCAAAGTGACCCCAAACTTTTGAACAGTAGTGTACATTGAAACAATAAGATACTCCAATAATGCTAAAGCCCAGAGAAGTGTACTTTTGTATGGAACTATTGTATAACTCACTTGTGACTTTTATTTGTTTATTTTTTTATTATTTCTTGTCCTCCTGTGGCCTACATATGCCTTGTGATATGTCTATATTGTACCCGGACACGTATATGTACTTGTCTAAAAAAAAAAAAAAAAAGAGGTAAAAAATGTATTGAAAATAAGATAATGTAAAAAAAAAAGGCACACTGTTGGTCCGTTTTGTTTCTCTGGAACGTTCCACATGGCTCCAGATGACACGGTTTGGAATTCGCCAATCATCAGCGGCTCCGGCACGAAGGCAGAATCCCGACCGGCTCCGTGATCCCTGCATTAGTGCACTTCATAAACCCTGAGTGAATGGTTCCTCCAGCCTGAGTCGCGCGCTGTGTGCGTGATTTGGGACCGAGCCATCGTGCCGAGCAGAACGCTGATGGGGCGGAACGCTGACACGAATACGTGCTGGCTGTGAGGTTTGTGGATCATGACCGAAGTTTAAACCGTTTAACAGCAATCAGCGGAAAAGCACGTGCGTGGTGTGCGGGTGTTTGTGTAACCTCGCGAGGTTTTCTTCTCGCTGTGTGAGCGCATGGAGCTGGATCGGAGACTCCTGCTGGCGCACTGCGCTGCCCACGCCCTGTCCGTGATCGCAGGCCTGCTGGTCGTGGTGCCGTTAGCGCTGAACGGCTCGGCGTTTAAAGGCCGCTGTGCGCTCTTCACCCACGGCTTCTGGCGCTCCGAGAACCAGAGCGCGAGCGGCGCGCACCTGGCGGCTGGAACACACCTGGCGGCTGGAACACACCTGGTGGTGCAGCAGTGGGGGCCGCCGGCAGCCTGCCAGTTCGCCACGTTCGTCGGAGTGTTTACGGTGCTGTATGGAGCCACACAGAGCTGGAGGAGTTTATTTTATCTCCACCGGCGTCACGACGAGTGAGTTCTTCATCATCAACAGCAGCATGGATTTATTATTATTATTATTATTATTATTATTATTATTATTATTGCCTGCGACCCTGTAGAACAGGATAAAGCGGCTAGAGATAATGAGATGAGATTTATTATTATTATTATTATTATTATTATTATTAACCTTTATTTAACCAGGTTTGTCCCATTGAGATCGAAGATCTCTTTTACAAGAGAGACCTGGGCAAGAATGGCAGCAAAAAACAACAGTTTCAACACATTGTCACATTAGACATAAAAATACAAATAAACAATTGAATTTACAAAATCAGGTCCAGATCAAGGCGGCATGGTGGTGTAGTGGTTAGCGCTGTCGCCTCACAGCAAGAAGGTCCTGGGTTCGAGCCCCGGGGCTGGCAAGGGCCTTTCTGTGCGGAGTTTGCATGTTGTCCGCGTGGGTTTCCTCCGGGTGCTCCGGTTTCCCCCACAGTGACTCTAAATTGACCGTAGGTGTGAATGTGAGTGTGAATGGCTGTCTGTGTCTATGTGTCAGCCCTGTGATGACCTGGCGACTTGTCCAGGGTATACCCCGCCTTTCGCCCATAGTCAGCTGGGATAGGCTCCAGCTTGCCTGCGACCCTGTAGAAGGATAAAGCGGCTAGAGATAATGAGATGAGATGAGGTCCAGATCAAATGAAACATTTGCACTCATGAAGCCTCAATACAATGGGATTTATCTCATCTTATCTCATTATCCTGTTTTACAGGGTCGCAGGCAAGCTGGAGCCTATCCCAGCTGACTACGGGCGAAAGGCGGGGTACACCCTGGACAAGTCGCCAGGTCATCACAGAGCTGACACATAGACACAGACAACCATTCACACTCACATTCACACCTACGGTCAATTTAGAGTCACCAGTTAACCTAACCTGCATGTCTTTGGACTGTGGGGGAAACCGGAGGAAACCCACGCGGACACGGGGAGAACATGCAAACTCCGCACAGAAAGGCCCTTGCCGGCCACGGGGCTCGAACCCGGACCTTCTTGCTGTGAGGCGACAGCGCCAACCACTACACCACCGTGCCGCCCACAATGGGATTTATCATGGACTTAAATACATTCAGAGATACCAGATTTTGAAGTTTGAGCTCTGACTGCAAATTATTCCATGTAGTTGGAGCAGAAAACCTGAAAGCTTTCTTCCCCCATTTCTGTTCTAACCCTAGGAACAGTAAAATGTAAAAAGTCCAGAGAACGAAGACTGTAGGCTCTATTATTCAGGATTAAAAGAGATGATAAATAAGATGGAATCATCTCAAGGATGGCCTTGTAGATAAAGACATACCAATGGCCGAGCCGGCGCGCATATAAAGATGGCCAATTTACTTTAGTATATAAGACACAGTGATGAGTTAGAGCTCCACAGTTTATGATAAACCTCAGAGCGCCATGATGCACACTATCCAGCACGTGGAGACATTGAGCAGAGGCATTCATATATAACACATCACCATAATCAGTTATCGGAAAAAAGGCCAGCTCCACCAGTTTCCGTTTCACCCCAAAGGAAAAACAAGACTTATTTCGAAAATAAAATCTAAGTAAAACCTTCAGCTTCTTAGCAGTATACAGAATATGTGCCTGAAAAGACAAATGGTCATCAATCAAGAACCCCAGATATTTAAAAGTAGATACAAGTTCAATTTGTTGACCATGACTGGTGACAATGACAAACTGATTTAACCTTGCTGATTTTGAATTAGTGAAAAACACAAGTTTTGTTCTATCAGCATTTAGAACAAGTTGCAATTGGCATTGTTGTTCTTGCACTCTATTAAACACATTGTGCATATATGCAAACACTTCTGAGGCCGTGGGTGCAAAGCAATATATGACTATCGTCAGCATAAAAATGAAAGGCTGTATTTGGGATATTCACTCCAATATTGTTTTATATACAAGGTAAATAACAAAGGGCCTAATACTGAACCTTGTGGCACCCTCTTGTGGACAAACTAGACTGTGATAAGAGAATATTCTGGAAAACGGGCATAAGAATATCCAGTGCTGCTATAATAATAATAATAATAATAATAATAGAGGTAGGAACATTATGTATATTATTAATGTATCAATATATCAATTATTGTTATACTGTTCTAACTAGAATATGTGATAATAAAAAACATTTATTATTATTATTATTATTAATAGTAGTAACAGCCCTGCGATGACCTGGCGACTTGTCCAGGGTGTACCCCGCCTTTCACCCGTAGTCAGCTGGGATAGGCTCCAGCTTGCCTGCGACCCTGTAGAACAGGATAAAATGGCTAGAGATAATGAGATGAGATAGTAGTAACAACAATAATTAAAGGTAGAGGTAGCAATATTAATAATGCATCATTAAATCAATTACTGTTGTATACTATGATCATTAGAATCTCTTATAATTTCTGTACTACTACTACGAATAATAGGTAGGAACATTATGTATCTTATCATGTATCAATATCAATAATGATTATATACTATGCTGACTAGAATGCATGATAATTTCAATAATAATAATAATTAGAGGTGGGCGGCACGGTGGTGTAGTGGTTAGCGCTGTCGCCTCACAGCAAGAAGGTCCTGGGTTCGAGCCCCGGGGCCGGCGAGGGCCTTTCTGTGTGGAGTTTGCATGTTCTCCCCGTGTCCGCGTGGGTTTCCTCCGGGTGTTCCGGTTTCCCCCACAGTCCAAAGGCATGCAGGTTAGGTTAACTGGTGACTCTAAATTGACCGTAGGTGTGAATGTGAGTGTGAATGGTTGTCTGTGTCTATGTGTCAGCCCTGTGATGACCTGGCGACTTGTCCAGGGCGTACCCCGCCTTTCGCCCGTAGTCAGCTGGGATAGGCTCCAGCTTGCCTGCGACCCTGTAGAAGGATAAAGCGGCTAGAGATGATGAGATGAGATAATTAGAGGTAGGAACATTATGTATATTAATAATGTATCAAGATATCAATAATCAATTGTCATACTGTTCTAACTAGAATGTTATAATTAAAAAATAAGAACTTTTATTAATAGTAGCAACGATAATTGAAGGGAGCGGTAGCAATATTAATAATGCATCATTAAATCAATTACTGTTATATACTATGATCATTAGAATCTGTTAATTTCTGTACTACTAATAATAATAATAGGTACAGTAGGAACATTACGTATCTTATTAATCATGTATCAATAATGATCATTTACTATGCTGACTAGAATACATGATGATTTCAATAATAAAAAGTTAGCGGTAGAAACATGTATATTAATAATGTATCAGTATATCAATAATTGCTATACTATTCTAACGAGTGTGATTATTAATAATAATGTTAGCAAAAGCAATAATTAAAGGTAGAGGTAGCAATATTAATAATGCATCATTAAATCAATTACTGTTATATACAATAATTATTAGAATCTGTTAATTTCTGTACTACTACTACTACTACTACTAATAATAATAATAATAATAATAATAGGAACATTATGTATATTATTAATAATATCAATATCAGTAGTGATTATATACTATGCTGACTAGAATACATGATGATTTCAATAATAAGTTAGAGGTAGGAACATTATAATAAATATAATTGGTTATTGTCTATGAAAAAAATACAGCAATAAAAGAAAATATAATATTGGGCAGGGTGATTTTATGAAAAAGTTCAAATAAAATTAGCTTACAAAGTTAACAAATAATACACAAGCGATACTGCTAACTGTTTAAAAATGAAATCAGAGTTTGTGATGGTAAAGCATTAGCACACTATAAACAACAACAACAAAAATTTGCGACCTTCACAGAAATCCAGGAGAAATATAGTCTCCATAAGAATTTTTTTTTTAATCTAAAGAAATTATGTATGAGGTAGGAACATTATGTATGTTATTAATGTATTTTGTTATAATGATTGTTATGCTAGCTAGAATACATGAATTAAAAATAAGAAATAATCTGGACTATTCTGAAATCTTCATACTTTATTAGCATCATTGTTAGTAAAATAATGCTGTGTTAATGCATTTGCACTACATAGAAGTAAAACTACATTTGCATGGCATTGACATTTGAAATAATATCTTGTTTTATTTTGTCATTGTTGTTTTAAAGATTACTTTCCTGCAAGGTAGAACCAAATGTCCCACAGTGGTTCAGTTATGTAACGTTAATGATTTCCCCAGTAATTAAAGGTGCTGTATGTTTTTACCTGTGTCTAAGCACTTAGAGCGTTAAAGGTACCAGGTCTGTACCAAGTCTAGTGTCACGTTGAGGTATAGAAGCTACATTCTTTTCTGTATCTGTGTTGTAGCACCTTGTTCTCGGCCTTTCTCACGCTGCTGCTGAGCCTGTGTGTGCTCTTCCTGTCCGGAGGCGCAAGTGTGATTCTGACCCTTGGCCTTGTGTCCTGGTGCAACACCATCACTGATCACAACACCCGACCATACAGGTGAGATCATCTAGATAGTACCATAATGCCCAGGAAATTGCTTTTGCATTTTTTTGCACCTAACATTATTTGGTGGTGAAATTTTCATCATAGTTCTTACACAAGGTTAAAAAAAAATGTAATGCATCTCATTTCCTGTATAATTTTAGTTTGTTACCAGTCTTTGACATTTCTGAATTAAACCCAACCTAAGATTTGCAATTAATCTTGGTTTAGGGCTTTGCAATGTTATTTGAGCTGCATGTTTGATGTGATTGGCCGTGTTGATTCATGACCCGGTTCTTTCTTCAGCTGTGCTGAGGCACAATCTGTGCCCCTCTACTTGGATGTGGAAACCTCCTCGTTCTACTCGGAGCTCACCTGTGCACAGGTACATCATGGGACTTCACTGCAACACTGCACTATTCCAGTTTTTCTGTTACATTTTACCTGCCTATTTATTTATTTATAAAACAAACTGAGTAGGGGCGGCATGGTGGTGTAGTGGTTAGCGCTGTCGCCTCACAGTAAGAAGGTCCGGGTTCGAGCCCCGTGGCCGGCGAGGGCCTTTCTGTGCGGAGTTTGCATGTTCTCCCCGTGCCCGCGTGGGTTTCCTCCGGGTGCTCCGGTTTCCCCCACAGTCCAAAGACATGCAGGTTAGGTTAACTGGTGACTCTAAATTGACCGTAGGTGTGAATGTGAGTGTGAATGGTTGTCTGTGTCTATGTGTCAGCCCTGTGATGACCTGGTGACTTGTCCAGGGTGTACCCCGCCTTTCGCCCGTAGTCAGCTGGAATAGGCTCCAGCTTGCCTGCGACCCTGTAGAACAGGATAAAGCGGCTACAGATAATGAGATGAGACAAACTGAGTATACATTTTTAGTTAAGGTGCTGACTGCGTCTCTCTCTGCTCTGCAGATTTCTCTGTGGTGTGTAACAGCTCTATGGTTGGTTCACTCCATTCTGTCCTTCCTGAGACTCTACCACTCTCACAGTCAGCAGATCAGCGGACCGTGTCTGTCCCGAGAGAAGGAGCTCCTGCTGGGCCAGCCACATGTAGATTGTCCCCTGCCATGCCAACACCCTCACCCTCCACAACCACCTGCCATCTTCATTTAATCCCTGAACTACCCCCTAAATGTGCTCTTTTATGTCGATCCACAAATCATAAGCTTTTTCTAGTCTTTGTGTTAGTGGAAGCATAAAAATACTTCTTAAGAAGAAGCTCCGTCTGTTACATGGAGCATCCTGTAATGGTGCACTACAAACCTGTCCATGCATGTCTGTGAAAAACATAATGAACAGTGCAAAGACAAGACTCTAGAAAAACCAAGAACGATAAGCTATATTACAAGTAAGCTATACGTATTGTTGCTTTAGTCATTATTTATCGTACTGTAATTGTGTTTGTAATAACCTTTAGTTGTGTTGTTCTATACACGGGATTGCACCAATACAAGTTTGTCAACCACTTTCAAACAGGGTCTTTTAGTGTTGAGTATTCTAGGGTAAATGTCATTTAATGATACACAGCATTCGTTCGCTTGCAGAAAGATAAATGTTGCAAAAATCTTGCTGTATGCAAGTAAAAGTTACTTGTAAAGTGAATGGGAAGGAAGACTAGCATGTTGCATGTGCTCAGTTCAGACCCATGCTGCTTTACTGTAGTAAGCATACATTGCTATGCATGTTTCTCCTGTATGCTGCTTAGTGTAGTGTTGCTTAAACACTCTCTCTCTCTCCCTGCCACATGAAGGTTTCTTTATGATGCTGTGTGTAGATGCAGCTCTGAGGAAACAGCCAATGCAGAGGTGCTAATATTTATGGTTTACAGTTTTTGACCCCTTGCTTGGGGACACCTGAAAACTACAGCAGACAGACTAAATATGAGCAAAGTTCACTGAAGGGGAAAGGACATGTATGATGCATGTTTGCTCCTGGTAGCAGATCCTTTTGTTTCACAATGATTTAAATTTTGGCCTGTGGATTCATGAGCCTCAATCTTCTGAGCACACATTGGCAAGATCATGGTCTCTTTATTTGGTTAAACATGGAGGAGCTGCTCATTATTAAGTATTGGTCATACCAGTTCCCCTACCCCTACCCACACACTCTTTCTCTTGGTGTATATCTGGAAAAAAAATCATTGGGTATCTCGTACAGACTGAAGCTCAGATTTTTTTTTTTTTTCAAATTTAGGTTTTCCTTCTGGGCGGCACCGTGGTGTAGTGGTTAGCGCTGTCGCCTCACAGCAAGAAGGTCCGGGTTCGAGCCCCGTGGCCAGCGAGGGCCTTTCTGTGCGGAGTTTGCATGTTCTCCCCGTGTCCGTGTGGGTTTCCTCCGGGTGCTCCGGTTTCCCCCACAGTCCAAAGACATGCAGGTTAGGTTAACTGGTGACTCTAAATTGACCGTAGGTGTGAGTGTGAATGGTTGTCTGTGTCTATGTGTCAGCCCTGTGATGACCTGGCGACTTGTCCAGGGTGTACCCCGCCTTTCACCCGTAGTCAGCTGGGATAGGCTCCAGCTTGCCTGCGACCCTGTAGAAGGATAAAGCGGCTAGAGATGATGAGATGAGGTTTTCCTTCTCTTGTTCTGTCTGCTATAATTTTCTTGTTAGCAATGTTGGCACCTCTGTCCTGCTTGGACCCCGGTTGTAATTCAGAATGTGATATCAGTCAGGGAGGAGCATGGAAAAAAAATTCAAGGAATGTGCACCATGTGTTTTGACCTCTGACCTCCCTGAACTGAGTGGCTGTGGTGACACACACGTAGCTGACAGAGAAACTAGAGGTAAAGGGAGAGACGTGTATGTAAATGTGATTATTGCTAATGCTTATGTTTAATACCTCTGTTTGTACCACTGTTGTATCTCTAATTAATTTGAGATCAACTCATGAATAGTAAAGTGTATAAAATTCATTGTTACAGGTGTGAAGTGTTTTTTTTTTTTAACATGCCACTATGATGTAAAGAGTATGACAGACCAAAACGAGAAGGGTACTCGGTAGAGAGTATACCTCTGCCAAGCTGTATATTATCAACATAAAAATCAAATCACTTGACTAAAGCTGTACACCACAATACATTCACTACTTTTTGAGTTACATTGGGAACAGATGACCCCCCAAAAAAAATCCTGAATCCATATACACATCCAGATTTGCATCAAAATCTAACCACTTGGCCCATGGCCCACCTTTAATAAAAATTTATCAAAATTCGCTCACTACTTTGAGTTACGTTGGGAACAGGCAAACAAACGGAGGCAAAAACATTACCAACTTGTTGGAGGCGGTTATACAAAAGGAAAAAGTACATAAAAGAACAAGAAGCAAAAAACAACAGGGTTTTAGCCCCTTAAATATGTCAATATTTTGTTATTAAAGAACCTGATTTTCAGTGTTACAGTAAGTGCCCCCCAAAAAAAAAAAAAAAAACCATAGGATGAAGAAACTCTCACATTCTTAAAATCACAGTTCGCATAAAGGGAAATGTTCTTGACACCAGTAGAAATATCAATGCAAAACATTGTCAGTTGCAAAGTTATAGGGAGTGTTACAAAGCGACAGTGAGCAACACACAAGCATTACAAAGGATACAAAACAAACAAAAAAATAAAAGGAGGCATTATTTAAACTTAAAAGTAAGTGAAGTTTCTGGACTGCATAAATGTAGAATAATTAGAAATCCTTTGTGCATCTTCAAGGTTGCTATAAGATAATTAAACATGGTGGTGCAGTGGTTAGCACCGACAGCCTCACAGCAAGAAGGTTCTGGGTTCGAACCTCACAGCTGAAGGGGGCATTTCTCTGTGGAGTTTGCATGTTCGTGTCTGTGTAGGTTTCCTTAGGGTACTCTGGTTCAAAGATTGAACAGCATGTCGTTGAACTAAGACCTGCCGATAAGGTAAAAATACACAAGCCAGTGCATACTTTGCGCCGGTCCCAAGCCCAGATAGATTGAGGAGGATTGCATCAGGAAGGGCATTTGATGTATTAAAAAAAAAAAATTCAAAGGGGTTGAAAATCTGTTGGGGCCTTGCCCTGAATTCCTCCCCCGTCAAGAACTATGTGACGAATCAACTAAAACTTGATACTAGAAAAAATTTCACAGTTGTCTCGTATCTAAAAATCCAAGTTTAACATGTTCATAAGGATTTTGCATTAATAATTGTACCTCTACTGCTGTAGAACACAAGTTATCCATATGCACACTGGGGTTTAATACAAAATGTTTCTGAAGAGAAGCCCTGTCATGAATTCCAGCTGCATGAAGCTCACACTGTACAATTTTTGTTAAGACAGGGTGGCACAGTTGTTGATTTTCAGTACTGTGATGAGTGTTAACTGTCAGACCCCTTCTTTAACCAATATTACATTACATTAATGGCATTTAGCAGCCGCTTTTATCCAATACAACATACCCAGAGCAGCCTAGGGAGCAGTTGGGGGTTAGGTGCCTTGCTCAAGGGCACTTCAGCCATTCCTGCTGGTCCAGGGAATCAAACTGGCAACCTTTTGGTCCCAAAGCAGCTTCTCTAACCATTAGACCATGGCTTCCTGATACTGTTAGTTAAGATTCAATCTAATATAACTCAGAGTGTCTGGTGTTTTGAGTATGTGAAAGTAGGCTAATAGAACACATTGGTGACTTGGGGAGGGGGGGGGATTAAAAGCTGTTTCTTTGTGTATTCACACTTTCACAAAACACCAGTGCGCACACGCATACATACATACTTTGAAAAAGCCCCAGTCAACCACTGCTTCTATTAATCTTCCATTAATCTAAAAGTAATAAAAATGCTTATCAGCTAAATTACAACAGAATCATTTCATTTGTGAGTTGGCCTTCTGCAACAAAGCCTGTGCAACACGAACTATTGCATACTGTAAACTAGATACAGTATTGTCATATATTATTAATTGCAATACAGATTAATGACTTGAATGTTACGGTAATGCAGTTAAAATGATGTAATTATTGCTCTTATGCTACAGTATGATCCTTTCCCAACTCCATTGCACTGGCCTTGTTACATGAACATGCACAGCTGCTTAAAATGAATAATTTGTCTTCTGCTTCCTTTCCTCTTTTTTGTGCGTTTCTCTTTCTTTGCTTTCTTCACAGTCCCTTGTTATAGGTCAGCACCTTGCAATCGGTTGCCATGGCGATTTCTGGCTCAAGGTGAGAAGCTTCAATCTGTGGAGTGTGAAAAAATGATTAGCAGGAAGCAGCTGTCTGCCAAAAATACTGTTACTCTTTGTGCAAACTTGCACAAAGACACACACACACACACACACACACACAGTCATGTGAGATTTGCTAAGAAAAATCATTCTTTACAAGACAAGAGTTAAAAATAATATTTCATCATCCAAGATGCACACAGAGTTACAAAGAGCTGAAGGAGCACGATCTTACTTGAGACATCTGTGGGAACAGGCTGATGGCGAGAGGCAGAGAGAGACCGAACACGGCCAGGCACACGAAGCTGTGGACAGGCAGCCTGAACCGGCGATGGGCCTGCATCAGCGGCAGCCTGCAGGGAAGAAAAACAGGAGAAAAGCATTATTGGGAAAAGTTTCTTCCACATCACAATACCTGAAACCACAAAAGCTGGAGTAACATACTCAATATTTCATGTCTCCTGGTATGATATAACCAGATGCTAGATACTTTTTTAAAAATGTCAAAAAGCATAAATCGTGGTGTTATTAATTATAATCAACTCTATAAAGTATAAATTTTAATATAGTTATCAACCGTATTGCATTTTGTGTTCAGATACTTTGTGAAAAAAAATTCAAAGTTATAGGCATAAACAGCAAAACTGCAATAAATAAGGAATAAAACATAATGAACCATGCTGTTATAAATAAATAAACAGGATGGTGTGATGTCACTGTTACAACCATGAAGTTTATTATTTTCCTATAATGGTATGTTCCAACATGTTTTATTCTTCTTAAACACCATGAAGTTGCAATTAATTACAATTTTCATTGCACTAAAAGAACAAAATGTTGTATTTTATTAGTTTATGCTTACTGCTGTGGAAAGTCCGTAAAACAAGTCAGTTCCCGTTATCACTTCAATTATAGCAGCTATAAACAGTTTCCTCACCAGCTTCTCATTGTTTTCTCTCTCATGAAGTTAATAATAATAATAATAATAATAATAATAATAGGGTGGCACGGTGGTGCAGTGGTTAGCGCTGTCGCCTCACAGCAAGAAGGTCCTGGGTTCGAGCCCCGGGGCCGGCGAGGGCCTTTCTGTGTGGAGTTTGCATGTTCTCCCCGTGTCCGCGTGGGTTTCCTCCGGGTGCTCCGGTTTCCCCCACAGTCCAAAGACATGCAGGTTAGGTTAACTGGTGACTCTAAATTGACCGTAGGTGTGAATGTGAGTGTGAATGGTTGTCTGTGTCTATGTGTCAGCCCTGTGATGACCTGGCGACTTGTCCAGGGTGTACCCCGCCTTTCGCCCGTAGTCAGCTGGGATAGGCTCCAGCTTGCCTGCGACCCTGTAGAAGGATAAAGCGGCTAGAGATAATGAGATGAGATAATAATAATAAACCACCACAAAGTCTTCCATCCCTAAAATTTTCCTGTGTCAGAAAATGTAGTTACAGCTTTTTCTGACACTGGAGACCCCTTCCAAAAGTGCTACATAAATGTCTCCTCATAGAAAGCGTCACTAGATCTATAATTACAGACATTAAAAAAAAAAAAAAATCAATCCACTGATGTGGACGAAAAACAATAAGTAGGTTTTTCATACCAATTACAACAATATATATATATATATATATATATATATATATATATATATATATATATATATATATATATATATATATATATAAAAAGTGAATACTTCTCCACAAAGGCCATGATGATAGGTGGGAGAACAAATATAGGCAGTGGCAGGACCACTCGTGTAAACGCTGTCTCCATCAGTGCCTGTGGAAAAGAAAAATCACTGGTTATTTCTTAATGTTTACGTTCTTTTTACAACAGCAAACATCTAAAGTATAGATACAAATCAATGACGGAAAGCAGAAATCTATTGAAATTAGATATTTGATCTACAGCAAAACTTCATGAGATGATATTTCAAAAAATTTAATACGTTCTTTTTAAAAATCATATGCATTATACTATATAGTAATATGTAGCGAGGCCTCAGATTACATTTGCACCAGCACACAGGGATTTGTTAATGAATCACTCACATGTTTGGCTGCTATCCGCGAAGAGCCCACTACATTCCCATTAGAGTCTAGCACATCGATTCCCTCGGCGAGTTCGTTGTGTCTCATGAGAGCCACATTGCATATATTTGCACTAGCTGCAAAAAAGAGGTTAAGGAAACATCAGTGCCCCTCAGCACACAAGAAAATCTAACGTTTGTCAAGGTCATACTGTAACGTGTTCCTGTTGTGTTGTATTTAGAGATGCATGACAGCACTGAAAAATGAGTAAAATAGAGGATACCATTAGATGTTAAATGTTAATTCTATTCTAAGATTTTTTTGCATTTGAAGAAGCACCTGGAGAAGCCATGGCCTAATGGTTAGAGAAGCAGCTTTGGGACCAAAAGGTCACCAGTTCAATTCCCTGGACCAGCAGGAATGGCTGAAGTACCCTTGAGCAAGGCACCTAACCCCCACCTGCTCCTCAGGCTGGTCTGGGTATGTTGTGTGACGCTCTGGATAAGAGCGTCTGCTAAATGCCATTAACGTAATGTAATGATAGAGCATAAATGCAATAATTGTTGTGTAGCATTTACATTTTAGATTGAAAGAGTCCCAACTCTGCCTCTATATTTTTATCAATACGACATCGTTCCATCAAGTTATGGCAGCCAGATTTACTTGAGTTCTTCACCATTATGCCACAGAGGTATGTGAGCTAGATTAAAGTAGCAAGTGTGTGTCAGCATGGGGTCGTTATTTATTTGTTATCAGGGATAGTACAGTACACACCTACAGCAGGGAAAGGAATGAATCTCTGTATGATGAGCCTGGTGGCTGGGTTAAATTTCCTGGATTTCTCTAGAAGCACATTCAGACCAACCTAAAACAAAATCCAGAGGAGTTGATGAGTCAAAACTACTGAACAATAGCAAATAAGTAAGAGTAATATTAGAATATACAGAATACATATAAAGAATCACAGAAGTAATGCTAAACGAACGGACCGCAATCGAAACAGCACTTGTCACAGCTCCCAGGTAGCCCTGAATAAATCTGGATGTTGGCGTGGGCTGGGAAGAGAAAAATATCAGTATCAAACTAATAGTTCCAAGTATCTGGATACTATCCGGCACATTTCTGAACACACACACACACACACACGCTGACTGGGAGCAGATGCAGAGCAGATGTCCTGCCTAAAGCAGCAACTAAAGCCCATTCACACGGAAGTGACATAAAGCATCGCTTCACTGCATGTCCATCTGCACTAACATTAAATATTGTTGAAAAACTGACCTTAATAAAGTGGGTAAAGCCACCGTACCTTTGTGGCATTGCGGTTGGCGTAGTTCACACAAGCGTTATGGCTCTGGTTTAACCACTGTGGATAGACAGGACAATAGTTAGAAAGCTGGGTATAAATATTTACTTTGAAAGAGGTACACATTGTTTAACTAACACTTCAAGAACAGATCGTCTGCAGAAGAAAAGTAAGGAATCATTTTGAAAATGAAAGCAGATCTTTGCTATTCCCAACAAAAACGGTTATGCCTTGCAAGTTGAGGGCTTAACATACACACACACACACACACACACACACTTTTTATACAATACGGTCACACAGCACAGTCATCCACATAGATCTTCATGTATTTCATCAATAATTATACCACAGTGATGTTGAACTCTCACACTCAGAAGGTTGATTTATTTTCCAGCTGCAATTCAAACAGCTTTCTATTTATGTTCTTGTTCTAATATGTTATTGTTTATATTGAGCTCATTCGCAGACGCTCCACACACGGATGCTCCACATAATCTAGGACCGAAAAAAAAAAAAAAAAAGACTATTTACTAAAGACTATTTCATTAATAAGGTGAAGCTTTCTGTAAGGAGACATTTTATTTAAAATCTAGAGAAGGAATCTCAAATGTCAGCACACTGTAAGGCCCTGGTCACACTACAGCTCGCGATGGGTTTGTGAATACTTGGTGATGAAAAATTGGTAGCATCACCAATCATGTGATGCATGGTGAATGTTGTCAGAGCTTCATGAGTTGGTTTTTGGTGCTTCCACCTCATGAGTGGCCAAAAACTTCACAAAAATTTCAATGCATGTATTGAAATGTGGTGGTGATGTTTTTGTCGGCAAACTACTCACAGATGGGTTTGGGAATACTTCCCGAAGCTCGGGGAAGTAGCCACCAAACACCTCATTTTCATTGATATCCCATTGCAAAGCATGGCGAGCTGTAGTGTGACTGTAGCCTAACACTCAGGAAGTTCTTCCACGGAGAATCTTCAGAGGACTTTGTGCTTTCCAGTTTCCCAATATCATGACAAGCTACATTTTTGTGTTATAAATGTCATGAGAGAAGAAAAAAAAAAAAGAAAAAAAGAGAGGATGGTGAGGATTGTCATTAATGGCAAGTAGCTGTGGTAGAAGAGAAATAAAAAGATTTTAGGATGTTCTGTTAGAGGAAAACAGTATATAATGGGGTTATAACAGTAACTCTGCTTTGAATCGGGCCATACCACAATCTTCTCTCATCTCATTATCTGTAGCCGCTTTATCGCTGTTCTACAGGGTCGCAGGCAAGCTGGAGCCTATCCCAGCTGAATACGGGCGAAAGGCGGGGTACACCCTGGACAAGTCGCCAGGTCATCACAGGGCTGACACATAGACACAGACAACCATTCACACTCACACCTACGGTCAATTTAGAGTCACCAGTTAACCTAACCTGCATGTCTTTGGACTGTGGGGGAAACCGGAGCACCCGGAGGAAACCCACGCGGACAACATGCAAACTCCGCACAGAAAGGCCCTCGCCGGCCACGGGGCTCGAACCCGGACCTTCTTGCTGTGAGGCGACAGCGCTAACCACTACACCACCGTGCCGCCCATACCACAACCGGTCACTGATTATTGTCCTATAACAGCACACTCCATCATATTCTTGTCTGCATATTTTGTGGATATGCTTCAGTGAATTGTCTGTGTGCAATGTTTCTCCTTTGTAAAATAAGCTTGCATGTGCAAAAGTCTTCTCGGTAATAGAAATAGTAATATTTACCTGCCAGAACACAGTGGATGCCAGAGTCTGGTTTGGGAGCAGAAGGCCAACCACCTGCAAGATACACATGGACATTAATGATCTTAATTTATTTACATTTTAGTGTTTCCAACGAAATACCTAAACTTTTCACAGAAATTTCTAAGCACAAGAATAATGAAGTTAACTTTCAGCAAAATTGTACAAACACTTACTATGGGTGTTCCAAATGGAACATAACCTAAGAAAGAAAAGAGCATTTGGTAGAAAAGTAACAAAACTAACAGACACACAAATAAAAAAATAAAAAATAAAAAAGTTTTATTCTCTGGCACTTTTAGTCCACAGACTGGACATTTATCTGAACCAGTGCAATTTAAAAAAAAAAGCCTCTGCACACAAACTCATTAAAGTAATTTATACTTCCTGCTATCAAGTTGTCTTTCTTACAGCATCTACCTTTAGAACCCTTTTCCACACGAACCACGTCCCTGAAGCTACGTTAGATTAAAGCTGTCATGAGTACATTTATACCATACAGCTAGGATATATAGACCTCTTATCCGGACTGTAAAAGCTGTGAACATCCTGATGAAGATTTAAAGGGGATTTAAGAGCTACATTAGTGCCTTTGCTTCAGGGTGCAATGTCTAATAGGAAAAATATGGATATTTATACCAACAGTCTAAGCAGCATCTACCAGCAGTCTACTTGAAATTCATCCTGAAATTCACTAGGCTCCATTCAGATGGGGATGTGTTTCATGTACATTCATTGGAAATTTGTGTCAATTTACTGGAAATATGTCAATTTGTTAATACGTGATCTCATCTCATCATCTCTAGCTGCTTTATCCTTCTACAGGGTTGCAGGCAAGCTGGAGCCTATCCCAGCTGACTACGGGCGAAAGGCGGGGTACACCCTGGACAAGTCGCCAGGTCATCACAGGGCTGACACATAGACACCGACAACCATTCACACTCACACCTACGGTCAATTTAGAGCCACCAGTTAACTTAACCTGCATGTCTTTGGACTGTGGGGGAAACCGGAGCACCCGGAGGAAACCCACGCGGACACGGGGAGAACATGCAAACTCCGCACAGAAAGGCCCTCGCCGGCCACGGGGCTCAAACCCGGACCTTCTTGCTGTGAGGCGACAGCGCTAACCACTACACCACTGTGCCGCCCCTTAATACGTGATATATATGCGATATATATGCGAATTTATTTTCACATGAAGAAATCTGACAATTTTTAAAATGGTCAAGATAATCTTTTCCATGATTTACATCATTAAAAAGATTCAAAACTCAATTCAGGTAAGACAGATGATGTGAAGTTTGATATATTAAGGGTTATGCTATTTAAAACAAACAAACAAACAAACAAACTTTGTACAGGATCGTTAAGTAAAACAATTTTTCATTTCCAGAAAGCAGTCACTAATTTATGTCTTTTTAATATTACAAAATTTGGGGGGGTGCAAAGAAAAAAAAATGTTTGTAATTTAGTCTGTTGAGCTGTTTGGGTTTTTTTTCCTGCACAAAATGGCACATAATTTACGACATTTAAATGTTGATAAGTTTAATGAAATTGCGATTTTAGTCATACAAAGTGTTTTCAAACATATCTGAGGATAATGTTGACATTCAATCAACATTTTCACTTTATAGCACATATCTTCACACTAGTCATTAGCCATCTTATCCTGAGAGCCCATATTTTCCAGTTGCCTAGCAACAGCATTCTCAAAACTTGCTATCAACTATGCTACATCTAGCCTGAGATGACCGAAACAAATCATAACTGCCCTCATTGTAACCGTAGGTCTGTTTGGTTAGGAGAGCAGAGATTATAGTTGGAGGCAGATGAAACATTTAAATGATAATGAAAAGGTACTGATGAGTCATGCTTTCATTATTAAATGATAATGAAAGGTGCTGATTATGATGATGTTTTTTACTTTTATTACATTTCTAAAACTAATTACAAGTCTTAAGAAAAATAGAAATTCATTTTATTTTCAAATAAGGCTATAGAGAAACACCTGTGTAAACTTTGTAAGCATCACTCCTGATTCTGATGTGCCAATAATAATAATAATAATAATAATAATAATAATAATAATACCTGACATGCGAAAAGGCATAAAGATCTTCTGTCCAGTGTCAGGGTGAATAATAGCCTGCAGTGGAATAAATAAATCTCACCCAGTTATGATATTGATATACATTTCGAGCAAATTAGGTGAACGTAATCAGGCGAAGCTGAATACATCCCTGGATCAATGTCGCTTTTAACCAACTGCTGCCTCTTCCAGATTTGTTTGTCAGCTGGAAAGTTATTGTGTATTGTGTGCATTTCAATCCATAGCATTATGCAAATTAAGTATTAAAATGTTGATCAGCTGTAGTGAAGCTCAAAAGAACACTCTTAAATGTTACAAAGATCAGCTAGCTAATGCGTTATAGCTCAGCAAGCTAGATACCTAAAAACACAAAGTGAGTAAAGATTGCATCTTGAACACATTGCCCAATTTGTGGATGTTATTATACACTCACTGGCCACTTTATTAGGTACACCCATACACCTACTGTTTTATGCAGTTCTCTAATCAGCCAATCTCCTGACAGCAGCACAATGCATAAAATCATGCAGATACAAATCGAAAGCTTCAGTTAATGTTCACGTCAAACATCAGAATGGGAAAAATTGTGATCTCAAAGTGTGACTTTCACTGTGGCATGGGTGTTGGTGCCAGATGGACTGGTTTAAGTATTCCAGAAACTGCTGATCTCCTGGGGTTTTCACACACAGTCTCTAGAGTTTACACAGGATGTTTAAAAAAAACACTGGGTGAGCGACAATTTTGAGAGTGGAAACGTCTTGTTGATAAGAAAGGTCAGAGGAAAATGGCCAGATTGGTTCGAGCTGCCTGGAAGGATATAGTAACTCATATAATCACTCTTTACAACCATGGTGAGCAGAAAAGCATCTTCTGCAACAGCAGAAGACCACACTGGGTTCCAGCCCTGCCAGCCAAGGACAGGAATCTCAGAATCAAGAACAAGTTCCTATTAAAGTGGTCAGTGAGTATATGTTTTTTCAACAATGACCCAGTTAGCTAGCTATCTCTGCAAAATATAAAAACTTCTTTTTTGGGGTTAAATGATCAACTGCAGCTACAACTAAATGATCAAATATTTCAATACATTCAACACAGTCTCAGAAATGTTTTGCTCATTTTATAAAATGGAAAATAAAACTTCCGTGTCTGATAGATGATACTGATATAAATAACATTAACCAAAGTTGTCTGTTATTACACAGCTTTGTTGAATACTCAATTCTGATTGGTCAGTAATGGTATTCTATGGTATACCATAATTTCTGCATCCGAATTGTGTCAGGGTCCTGAATCACCCTGCTGGGGTTTATTTCGCAATAATGACTGGTTAGCTGTATATTCTACCTTACTTAGTTTATTGAAGTGTTTAGGGTATCTGCAGGAATTTAATTGGGACTTTACTTAATGGACTGAGAGCAGCAGGGGGCTCATAATAATAATAATAATATCAGATAACAGTGATTGGTTAAAAGGAACATTGTTCCAGGAAGGGTGTTGATCCAGGAAAATTACAGGAACTCACATTTACTGACTGAATTAATACAAACAGGGAACATATAGGGTTTGGCTTACCTGTTTCACCTTCTGAGCCTCCCAGAGCTGAACAAACAAACAAACAAACAAACAAAAACAGTTTGAAAAAAGAGTTGACAAAAAACACATAGCAAACATCAACTAAAGAGGAAAAGGAAGAAAGATTTTATATATCGGACTGTGTAAAAGTCTTAAGTATATTTTCAGGAATTCTGAAATTCTGTAAAATGAATATGATTTTAAAAATAAAATAATTTTTTAAAGTATCAATAATAACAGTTCTTCTGTCTTCACAGGTAAAATCTCAGACAGACAAAGGTGTTTTTTTTTTTTGAGTGATTCCACGCTTATGGGTACTGAAATGGGGACATGAACTTATTCACCTAAAACCATTTCTTTTTTTACCATCAGGTCACAAAACATGTAATCTTTAATGAATGATATGTTAAAAGATAACTTTAATTTTCTGAGATGTAATAAAAACATATTTATATGCCAAAGTCAAGCCTATGAGTTCCAAAATGATGTCTGTTACATTACTTCTGTTACGATTGTCCATCTCGCGTCTGTTACAAATTAATTACAATCTAGCTATATACCATGTTAATCTTATTGAAAGAATGTGTATGTTTATTCTACTACACATGTTTATTATATTTGCTAAAACATCACCTTCCTATGTTTCAAAAAGTAATTCTACATTGTTAAAATTGAGTATATATATATATATATATATATATATATATATATATATATATATATATATATACACACATACATATATACACACACACACACAACACTTCTGTTACGTTCTGACTTTGGCATATAAATATGTTTTTATTACATCTCCGAAAATTAAAGTTATCTTTTAACATATCATTCATTAAAGATTACATGTTTTGTGACCTGATGGTAAAAAAAGAAATGGTTTTAGGTGAATTTTTAAAAATAAGTTCATGTCCCCATTTCAGTACCCATAAGCGTGGAATCACTTATTATTTAAAAAAAAAAACTGAAACAAGGTCTCTTACTTAGTATGGTCCATTCCTTCCTATTCTACTATGAATTAAGCAGTTACAGTAATGACAGGTCCTGAAAGTCAAAAGAGTGCAGTCATGCATTTTGGCTGCTTCACCTGTTGATCCGTTGTTCCAGGAGGAAGAGTCCCATCTTTAAAATCATCCAGGAGAGCAACACATTGCTTTAAGTGAGCCTGAAAATTCAGAAATAAATTCAGAAATAATTCATATTCCATTCTAAATCTGAAGTCAATACCTTTAAGTAAAGAGGTCAAAGTTGTTGTTTTTTTTTTAAAGTTAAAATCAATAAACAACAAATTCTCTGTCAAAATAATACAAATGGTTGTAGGACTGAAAAATTGACAATTAAAAAAACCATAAGTTGTAATAAGGAGTCTCTGCAAACTTTAATAACCTTAAATACAAACAGACTACTGCAGTACCAATTTAAATGTATTTTTCAATATATATATAGAAAGTGATTTTTACCTCTGATACAAAAAGAGTTCTGGGGTCGATGACGTCTACAAAGTGTCTGAACCTGCCAAGGAAGGAGCTCTGCAGGAAAACAAAGACCTAATCAAGAGCTGCTGGTTTGATGCCAACCCTGGCCGAGGACTAAGAGCATGTAGCGTGCATTTAATGTTGCAGTCTAGTGGCCTTGATCTGCTTATAAAAGCAGACTTGCTTGATTCTTCTAGTGACAGCTTAACTACAGTAACAACCACAACAATAAAAACTTCTGTTATAAAAGGGAGCAGAGATCAGCAGCAATAAAAGGAAAGACTGAATAAAAATAAATAATTTCTGAGTACTAACTGGTGGGAATTAAGTGGGCAGAAATGAGGGAATAAACAAATAATGCTATAAAAATATGATGTATGCAGGTGTGATATTTGGCTTGTAAATTTTTCCTGAGCAGGCGCCTCCATGATCCTGCTACAGTGCTTTCTCAGATCCAGGGTTCACAGTGTGTTCCTGCAGAGGCTCTAACGCTGCTGTTCTGGGTTCGAACTACACTGGAGTCTCTGCCAGCCGAGTGCACACCTCACTGGTTCTTGTGGGGTGAGTTTGCCCCACACCTACTGGTTGGCCCAATGGGGGAGAATAATAAAACAGAGTGGATGGAGTGGGTGAGGTGATACATGGGTAGTTGAAAATGGGTAGTATTTGGATGCGACTCAACCCACTATGTAACGTAATGCTTGTGTCGCCTCTTTTAATGTCCTAATTCATAAAAACTATAGCCAGCAGAAAACAGGATTATACCAAAAACCATGAGACCAATGAGTTTTGAAGCATTTACATGTATAACCTTATACAGCTCATAATTCAATCCTGCTGCTTTTGTCATCAGCCATATAATTAATAAATACAATAGAACCAGACCCATTGGCAGCCATACATACCCACAGCATAAAACGAGGTCGTAGTGGAACCCCATATGTAAGAGGATATAATAATGCATCGACTTGATTTTTGATGGCTTGACCGTATGACGTCCATCCATATGTACAATGAACATGTATCACCACAGGGAACCCGATTGGAAGTGCAATGCAACGTATCTCAAACACTTGACCATCTGACAACAAAATTTGTATCTTTATTTATATAAAGATAGATGGGTTTTTATCCAGTGCTTATTTTTACTTCATCTCATCTCATTATCTCTAGCCGCTTTATCCTGTTCTACAGGGTCGCAGGCGAGCTGGAGCCTATCCCAGCTGACTACGGGCGAAAGGCGGGGTACACCCTGGACAAGTCGCCAGGTCATCACAGGGCCGACACATAGACACAGACAACCATTCACACTCACATTCACACCTACGCTCAATTTAGAGTCACCAGTTAACCTAACCTGCATGTCTTTGGACTGTGGGGGAAACCGGAGCACCCGGAGGAAACCCATGCGGACAACATGCAAACTCCGCACAGAAAGGCCCTCGCCGGCCGCTGGGCTCAAACCTGGACCTTCTTGCTGTGAGGCGACAGCGCTAACCACTACACCACCATGCCGCCCCTTATTTTTACTTTGCTTTTAAAAAAATAAAAATAAATGTGGAATTATTTACTAACATTTTACAGAAAATATTCATGACAGTTTCATATGAAACTAGTTAAACAGTTTTATTAGTCCATTAGCTTGTTGGACAATTGACAGTTTCTGTCGTATAAGGGTGATAGAGGGATTTAATCGCAGGAAAAGTTTTATTGAAAACACGCTAGCAAACAGATCCAAAATGTAAACAAAGGCAGAGTAAAAAAAAAACAGGCCGTGGTCCAGTGAGGCACAGACAGGACATCAGAGGTAATACAATACTCAGAGTTCAAAAACACAAACAGGGTCAAAACCAGAAAAATGATACAAAGTACAAGGTTTTCGCAAAGTTTGTGTGTTACTGAGAGTCCTTATATGTATATGCTGTGATTGAGCTCTAATCAGGAACTATGTTAATTAGTCCTAATGGCGAGCACCAAAGCACGAGAACGTGACAGGTGTAACTAGACAACTGTTTGACATATCAAGTTTGATATTTGATGGTAACCACCTAGTAATGATGTAAAGTGAAAGCGCTGGTTCACTGCTGTCGGCCAGGCACCCAGCAGAGTCACCCCATAATAAATATCATGGTGTTTCTGGTGCATGGCATGCTGTGTCAAATAAATAAATAAATAAATAAATAAAAATTATGTATTCATAACTGCAATGCACATCTCAGTATTGGTGTCACCATCACAAGACAATGCAGCAATTTACTGACGTGAAACACACAACACTACACAATTCGATGGTTCATATGCTATAATATTCTACTCAGGTTGATTTTGTGCCCTTACAAATATTTTGCTCATACACCCATCAGGAGCTCTGCTTTCAGGCACTGCCTAAATATCTGTATTATGCTTTTGATCCTACTCTTTTCCAGACTCTTCTCTTTCCATCATTCTGGTACAAGTTAATCCTTGCCTCATCTGTCCATAGGATATTGTTCCAGAACATACTTTTTAGATGTAGTTGGCAAACTCCAAGCTGGTCTTCTTGTTTTTGAAGCTTACTAATGGGTTACATCTGGTGGTAAACCCTCTGTATCTGGTGAAGTTCTCTTGATTGTTGATTTTGACAGTTATGTTAGGAGAGTGTTTTTGATCTGGCCAACTGTTGTGAAGTTTTTTTTTTCACCAGGTAAGGAATTCTTATATCATCCATCACAGAATCTATCAGTCAAAAATCAAGTAATTTTTAGAAGGTGACTAGTGCAAAGACACACATACAAACGTTTGATTGGACAACTGCTGACCTCTGCTTCTAATTCATCTGTTTAAGTCAAGCTCATGTCCAAGTGGGACTGATTGGCATGTGGTAGGCATATTGCTTTGATCATTATTGAAGTTCCAACTTAGTAATTTCGATGCCAATTTTGTGATGATCAGGCAAAAAAAAAAAAAATTACAATAATTAGCTCAACATCTAAGGGCAAAGATGGTCCAAACTGTAATGCTGTAATTACTCCGAGATTGAGGTGAAAAATAATTGACTGTAGCACTTTTGTTTCAAGCGACAAAGCATAAAATTCTCCACTTCAACATCTTACTGATGCGAGTCTACCTATCTTCATGAGCAAGTGAGAAAAGGACAGAACTTTCTGCAAAATGTAATTATTCTATACCCAACAGCATTTGCTTATTGTATTTTAAGGCACAATCAGAATAATAGTATAACACCAGTGCAATAACAGAATAACAGCAGAAAAATAAATAATTTATATATTTACTTTTCTGCTTTTATTCTGTTATTGCACTGGTGTTATTCTATTATTCTGATTATTCTATATATAAAATTCTGTTCACATTCACTGGATATGAGCAATCGCGTGCTCTGATTGGCTACTCTACTACTAGGCTATCAGCTTATATACCATGAGTTGAGAAAAACAAGCATTGCGTGTTGCTGAACCAACTGAGTACAAAATAAAAACCTCTACTGAAAAATAACCCCCCCCCCAAAAAAAAAGACACAAAAAAGCAACAAAATATGGAATAAAAGTATTTGATGGTAAGAATGTATCTTTTTTCTTCAAGAACTATTATTACAGCGTTTTTCACAAATTGCTACTGTCATTTTGGCGGTTTGTTTACATTCTAAGTGGAAATGAGTTTGTCGGACGTTTTGTATAAAGTTATCAAATTTGCAAAAGATAAAACTAAAAATGCTCCGTTTCTCAAAATCCAGTGAATGTGGATAGAATAAAAAAAACAGTTATTCCACTCACTAAATCTCGTCGTACATGGCTTATAGCCAACTCAATGCTACGTGCCTCATTGGTTATCAGCTCATGTACGACTCGATTTCGTGGAATAACTGTTAAATATATAGTAATGATATTATTTGCATTATTTAACTCATAATTGTAAGAATCAATGACCTGTTCCACCTGCATCATTTCCAATAAACTCCATCTTCTCTATTAAAAGCACCAAAGTAACAAAAGTGTCATGTGGTACTTTGCAGCTTTTAAAGGAGAAGCGTGATTTGAAATGGTGCCATACTAAAGACCCAAAGCTTAAATGCTTGTCTAAACTTCGTATTAAATCAGTGAACTGAATTAATGTGGCGTTCATTAGATATAAACATGTAGAAAACATTCACTGTGACAGTGTTGAGTCTTAGTCTAGCTTGGTGACTGCTACTATTGACCTTCCCTTGTTTCATGCCTACTGTTTTAGAGGCCCAGTGGTAGGACATGCCAAGAGTTTATTTGGCAAACCACACACAGTGAGACACCATCAATTTCAGTTAGCTGCAGCTAAGCTATTTACCTCTCATACCACAAAAATAAAGAAAACACATGCAGAAAACACAGCTCTCAGCATATTGTGGGTGTGAATTTTCTTTATTTTTAGCAACTGAAACATCCAAAAATATGCCAAACTCACTGCTTTCCCCACTAATGCTGTTTGTAGGCAAGGTTTTTTTTTTCTGCCCCTTTGGTTTGTGCGGAAGTCTGTGGGAGAAGACACTTGTTAATAATGCATGTGTTTCTGCTCTCTGGAGAATACTCCTCACAGATCACAGAGATGCAGCTAGCTCAAGCCCTGCAAGAACAGGAAAAAACCCTACTGTATCCTTCAGCTGCCCTCAATCCATCTATAAACAGCAGCAAGGAGAACAGGGGCCTGTATGAGCAGGAAGATGAGCCATATTTAAAACCAATAAACATACAATAAAAATGTAATAGGGCTGGTAAGACAAAGCAAAACCTTTATCCGGTCCTCTCATTGCATAATGTGAGTGTTGTATTTACTGGTAAGGAATAAAAATGCATCCACTTTGAAATGTAATGCACCTCGTTGCATTTTCCAAAATGCATGCATACATACATACATAGCCTTTCAGTTACAGAGGTCTTCTTAAATGGGTGCAGTGTAGTAGCCAGTCTATAAGGTTATTAACGCAGTCAGGATAAGAAAGTAATAACATTTTGGAAATAATATATCTCCATAACTGCTCATCCTGTACAGGCTCACAGGCAAGCTGCAGCCTATCCCAGCTGACTATGGGCAAGAGGTGGGGTACACCCTGGACAAAATCACCAGATCATCAGAGGGCTGACTTATAGAGACAAACAACCATTCACACTCATCTCGTTATCTCTAGCCTCTTTATCCTTCTACAGGGTCACAGGCAAGCTGGAACCCATCCCAGCTGACTACGGGCAAAAGGCGGGGTACACCCTGGACAAGTCGCCAGGTCATCACAGGGCTGACACATAGACACAGACAACCATTCACACTCACATTCACACCTACGGTCAATTTAGAGTCACCAGTTAACCTAACCTGCATGTCTTTGGACTGTGGGGGAAACCGGCGCACCCAGAGGAAACCCACGCGGACATGGGGAGAACATGCAAACTCCACACAGAAAGGCTCTCGCCGGCCACGGGGCTCGAACCTGGACCTTCTTGCTGTGAGGCGACAGCGCTAACCACTACACCACCATGCCGCCCCACACTCACACTGTGGGGGAAAAATCAGAGCACCCGGAGGAAACCCACACAGACACGGGGAGAACATGCAAACTCCACACAGAAAGGCCTCCGTTGGCCACTGGGCTCGAACCCAGAACCTTCTTGCTGTGAGGTGACAGTGCTAACCACTACACCACCGTGCCGCCCCTAATATATAAATAAAACACATCATATGTGTTTGGGTGGGAGGAACATCTGAAGAATTGGAATTTTTTTGTTTGTTTGCAAGGAATATGATAAAATATTGGGGCATACTGTTTTAGAAAAATAATCAAATTAACAAGACAGCTTGTCATGTTAGAGGAAGCACAGCGTTCTTTGCCCTTAAAACTTTTCTGTGGCAATAAACCTACTGACCACTACAAAGCACTGACAATGATAATTCTGTAAATGTTACCCATCTCCTTATAGAAAACTACACCATATCAACAAATGATACATTTTTTTTCTTGGTAAATAACAACACTTCTTTCAATCCGTTTATTATTAGCTTTAGATTATGGAGAGTGTCCGAATTATAAATCCATATGTGTGAGCTGGCTGTTACTGTTGTAGAAGATTAATCTACACATTCTGACCAGTCTAATTCAAGAATTCAACACCACTGTTATAATAGTAATGTATTGCCTGTAAACACCTACGAATCACAGTTTATTTAGTTACACAGTGATATGTATAATACCATACAAATTCCAAAAGATACCTCAGCAAGGCGGTCATTCACAATATTGCCATGCAAGTGATTCCTTCTGTTTACATTTTTCAAGCATGGAACTTAGCCACATGACCCTTTTCCTTAAAAGGAAAATACATTTGGGGGTCAATTCCTAGTGGAAATCCTAGAAGCAAATTCTAGGGGTCAGTTGGTTGCATTTCCATTCTGTCTCTAGGACAGCAGAAAGCTGTTAAACCTGCAAACAGCTCATTAAAATCCACAAATTCAGCACTGCATTCTAAACTATGTGTAAACAATATACTAAAAGTTTTGTTTTTATGTCTACAAATAGTAACATATTGCATTTTCTTACCGTTTCAACAAAATTAAATGTAGAACGTTTAAATTCTGGACAGCACAGTGGTACAATGGCTAGCACTGTTGCTTCACAGCAAGCAGGTTCTGGGTTCGAATCTGCTGGTCGACAGGGGTCTTTCTGGGTGAAGTTTGCATGCTTTCCATGTGTCTGTGTGGGTTTCCTTCCACAGTTCAAAGACATCCAGATTATATTAGCCAGCTACTCTAAATTGCCCATTGGTGTGAATGAAAGTCAGAATGTCTTGCCATGTTAGCCATGTGATAGTTTGGCGACCTGTCCAGGGTGTACTCCGCTTCTCGCCAACTGAGATTGGCTCCAGCTACCCTGTGACCCTCAATGCATAAGCAGTATAGATAATTGATAGTTGAATGAACAGTTAAATTCCTCTGCATAAACCAGATACTTGGCCATTTGTAACTAGACTAAATAAACACACACGCACGCACCAGGGTACATTCTGATTTCTAGTGTTACACTAGAGCTCATTGTAGACCCTTTTCCGGAATTCAAAACAATCATAAAATGATACAACTTTAAAAATATTTTCTTGGTGCTCATTACAATGTCATATTTGCCCAGGATTGATCAAATCAACCAATAACTGATCTATGACAAGGTTTTTAATTTTGAGTTGAAAACTATTCGATAACACCATATACACTCACCGGCCATTTTAATAGGAACTTGCTCTTGATTCTAAGATTCCTGTTCTTGGCTGGCAGGAGTGGAACCCAATGTGGTCTTCGGTTGTTGCATGCTGAGATGCTTTTCTGATGAGAATTACTATATCCTTCCTGGCAGCTCAAACCAATCTGGGGTGGCTTTCCCAAAGGCATCTTAACTAGGAGAGTGAGTGTTCATTGTGCTGCTCGCTCTACCATTTAACGATGACCTTTGTGCTACGGTGCTTTTGGGAAACTCAGCACTGGCCGTTTTCCTCTGACCTCTCTTATCAACAAGACGTTTCCACCCAGTTGGTCACATGAGTTTACAATCATGCCTAAGGACTGCAGTTGAAAATTAGCCTGCTGGCTAACACTGGCACATTTACAGTTTTTTTGATTAATATGCAATGTCACGGTGGTGTAGTGGTTAGCACTGTCACCTCATAGCAAGAAGGTCCTGGGTTCGAGCCCAGTGGCCGACGAGTGCCTTTCTGTGTGGAGTTTACATACTGTCAGCGTGGATTTCCTCCGGGTGCTCTGGTTCCCCCACAGTCCAAAAGACATGCAGGTTAGGCTAATTGGTAGCTCTAAATTGACCGCAAGTCTGAATGGTTATCTGTGTCTATGTGTCAGCCCTGCGATGACCTGGTGACTTGTCCAGGGTGTACCCTGCCTCTCGCCCATAGTCAGCTGGGATAGGCTCCAGCTTGCCTGCGACCCTGTAGGACAGGATAAGCGGCTACAAATAATGGATGGATGTGCAATATTTTAAATAAATAAATGAAATGAAAATGAAAGAAGTCACTGACTCAATGTTTTTTGCACTATTCTGTCTAAACTCTAGAGATTGTTGTGTGTGAAAACTCCAGGAGATCATCCTCCCATCCATCCATTATCTGTAGCTGCTTATCCTGTACAGGATTGCAGGCAAGCTGGAGCCTATCCCAGCTGACTATGGGCGAGAGGTGGGGTACACCCTGGACAAGTCGCTAGGTCATCACAGGGCTGACACAGAGACAAACAACCATTCATACTTATGGTCAATTTAGTGCCACCAATTAGCCTAACCTGCATGTCTTTGGACTGTGGGGGAAACCAGAGCACCCGGAGGAAACCCACGCAGACATGGGGAGAACATGCAAACTCCACACAGAAAGGCCCTTGTCGGCTGCTGGGCTCGAACCCAGAACCTTCTTGCTGTGAGGCGACAGTGCTAACCACCATGCCATTGTGCCGCCACCCGGCAGATCAGCAGTTTCTGAAATACTCAGACCAATCCATCTGGCACAAACACCCATGCCACAGTGAAAGTCACACTTTGAGATCACAATTTTTTATGTTTCAAGTGAACATTAACTGAAGCTCTTGATTTGTATCTGCACAATTTTATGCACTGTGCTGCTGTCAAGGGATCGGCTGCATAAAAAACAGCAGGTGTATGGGTGTTCCTAATAAAGTGGCCAGTGAGTGTATATAGGGAAGAGCATTGCACCTTATCTCCAAAGCAATCCAAGAACAAAAGGCGCATAAACAGAAACAGGTTTATTGCACATTTTCACCCTTTGCCCTGATTTCAGTGATTCCAAAGTCTGCATTAGATAGGTTCTAGTGCTCTCAGAAAGAAACCTTTGGCAAACATGAACTCATCCAAAACACACAGTTTGCCATGTAGATATGAATGGAGGATAGTGAGAATGATGAAGGTCTGGACGCACATGTCGGACGGTCAGATGGCACTATCTGAGTCTGTGTTAATAAGAGGTGACCGTGGTGTTGCCATGGAGAATCCCCAGGGTTTTAAATAGACACCCATCCATCCATCCATCCATCCAGCCATCTGACCGTGGCGAAGCTCTAATGATGAAGGACGCTTGTGAAAGACTGAAGGCTGAAGACAAGCCGTTACTTTGCATTCTTCTCACTGATGTGACCCAGATCTCATAAACCAGGATCAGGGGAAGAAGAAGAAAAAAGGGAAAAAAAAGGAAGAAAAAAAAAAGAAGCACGAGCAATTTCCCCTTTTTTGTATGCAGATCATGCATAAGTAAAAAGTGAAGCAAGATAACTCAGAATGAATATGAACTTGTGTGATCATCCCTTGCATTTGTGCTTAACTGAAATAAAAGACAAACAAACAAACCATGAATGCACAACTTGGATAAATAAGTAACACAAAGTATGCTTATTTGCAAATTCAAGCCAAACACTGCTGATCTGATATTTTATTCTCCAAAGTGCTCTCTGTGTGGACAATCAGGCGATTCCCCAGGAAAAAACAAAGCGTCAACTTTTAATGAAATGATGATGATGATGATGGATACAGACAAATATGTTGTTGTTGTTGTTGTTCATGACCGCCCACCGAGACTGACACACAGAGCTGTACTTTGCTCTGAAGAGAACAGAAACCCTTCCCACACGCTGTAGTCCTACCTGATCATAGCGCGGCTGTCCGAGCTGAAACGCAGGATAAATTGCAGCCTCGGTCATTCCTGCAGCCAAGAGCAAGAGGTGAGTACTGTGACAGCAAGGCTCCAGAGACGGATTTTTAAAGAAGAGTACGAAAGTAATGAAGCAATCATCCGCAAAGCTACATGGGAGATGTAGTTTCCTCCTGTTAACTCCCGTGCGCAACTCCAGGGGCCAGGATTTCTCCAAACGCGCAAGGAGGGAGTGGCTGACTGGCACAGCGCCCACTGACTTCCACACAGTTCATGGTGCACTATAACAGGAAATAGAACTGAGTGTCTTTCGATCCATTGAGGAAGTTAAGAACTCTTAACAATTTTAAAGAACCTTGAGAAAACACTTGTGCGTGTGTGCAATCTTCTTACACCAAGAAGGTCATGGGTTCTGTATGGAGTTTGGGGTGGCACAGTGGTGTAGTGGTTAGCGCTGTCGCCTCACAGCAAGAAGGTCCGGGTTCGAGCCCAGTGGCCGGCAAGGGCCTTTCTGTGTGGAGTTTGCATGTTCTCCCTGTGTCCGCTTGGGTTTCCTCCGGGTGCTCCGTTTTCCCCCACAGTCCAAAGGCATGCCGGTTAGGTTAACTGGTGACTCTAAATTGACCGTAGGTGTGAATGGGAGTGTGAATGGTTGTCTGTGTCTATGTGTCAGCCCTGTGATGACCTGGCGACTTGTCCAGGGTGTACCCCGCCTTTCGCCCGTAGTCAGCTGGGATAGGCTCCAGCTTGCCTGTGACCCTGTAGAACAGGATAAAGTGGCTACAGATAATGAGATGAGATGAAATAATGAGATGAGATGAGTATGAAAGTAATGAAGCAATCAACCGCAAAGCTACATGGGAGATGTAGTTTCCTCCTGTTAACTCCCGTGCGCAACTCCAGGGGCCAGGATTTCTCCAAGCGCGCAAGGAGGGAGTGGCTGACTGACACAGCGCCCACTGACCTCCACACAGTTCATGGTGCACTATAACAGGAAATAGAACTGAGTGTCTTTCGATCCATTGAGGAAGTTAAGAACTCTTAACGATTTTAAAGAACCTTGAGAAAACACTTGTGTGTGTGTGCAATCTTCTTACACCAAGAAGGTCATGGGTTCTGTATGGAGTTTGGGGCGGCACAGTGGTGTAGTGGTTAGCGTTGTCGCCTCACAGCAAGAAGGTCCGGGTTCGAGCCCAGTGGCCGGCGAGGGCCTTTCTGTGTGGAGTTTGCATGTTCTCCCTGTGTCCGCTTGGGTTTCCTCTGGGTGCTCCGTTTTCCCCCACAGTCCAAAGACATGCAGGTTAGGTTAACTGGTGACTCTAAATTGACCGTAGGTGTGAATGTGAGTTGGAATGGTTGTCTGTGTCTATGTGTCAGCCCTGTGATGACCTGGCGACTTGTCCAGGGTGTACCCTGCCTTTTGCCCGTAGTCAGCTGGGATAGGCTCCAGCTTGCCTGCGGCCCTGTAGAACAGGATAAAGCGGTTAGAGATAATGAGATGAGATAAGTACGAAAGTAATGAAGCAATCAACCGCAAAGCTATATGGGAGATGTAGTTTCCTCCTGTTAACTCCCGCGTGCAACTCCAGGGGCCAGGATTTCTCCAAGCGCGCAAGGAGGGAGTGGCTGACTGACACAGCGCCCACTGACCTCCACACAGTTCATGGTGCACTATAACAGGAAATAGAACTGAGTGTCTTTCGATCCATTGAGGAAGTTAAGAACTCTTAACGATTTTAAAGAACCTTGAGAAAACACTTGTGCGTGTGTGCAAGTGGTGAGCAATCTTCTTACACCAAGAAGGTCATGGGTTCTGTATGGAGTTTGGGGCGGTACAGTGGTGTAGTGGTTAGCACTCTCGCCTCACAGCAAGAAGGTCCTGGGTTCAAGCCCAGTGGCCGGCGAGGGCCTTTCTGTGTGGAGTTTGCATGCTCTCCCTGTGTCCGCTTGGGATTCCTCCGGGTGCTCCGGTTTCCCCCACAGTCCAAAGACATGCAGGTTAGGTTAATTGGAGGCTCTAAATTGACCGTAGGTGTGAATGATTGCTTGTCTCTGTGTGTCAGCCCTGCGATGACCTGGTGACTTGACCCCACCTCTTGCCCATAGTCAGCTGGGATAGGCTCCAGCTTGCATGTGACCCTGTAGGACAGGATAAGTGGCTACAGATAATGGATGGATGGATGGATGGATGGATGGATAAAATATACAGGTTTGAAAATTGGACATATTTAAGGGGTATGTGCATGGGTTGTTTTGAAGTCTAAGCTGTACAGTATGTCCCTGAATATGCAAAAACAGGTCACATGAAGAAGAGTCATGAATGACATAAATGTGTGAGAAGAAGAGAATATGTGCAATGGGTTGAATAAATAGCCCTGCGACTTGTCCAGGGTGTACCCCGCCTCTCGCCCATAGTCAGCTGGGATAGGCTCCAGCTTGCCTGCGACCCTGTAGAACAGTGGCTACAGATAATGGATGGATGGATAGATGGAGTTTGCACGTTCTCTCCATGTCTACGGGTTTCCTGTTTCCTCCAACATGTAGATGGAGGGTTTCCTGTTTTCTCCAACATGTTCATTTCCATGTTAGCCCTACAATAGATTGGTGACCTGGGATTGGCTCCAGCTCACTGAGCAGTATAGATGATGGATGTTTTCCGATCAGAGAAGTCAAGTTTATTTGTATAGGACTTTTAACAATAGACATTGTCGCAAAGCAGCTTTACAGAATTTGAATGACTTTAAATATGAGCTAATTTTATCCCTAATCTATCCCCAGTGAGTAAGCCTGTGGCAAAAGTGGCAAGGAAAAACTCCCTTAGACAACATGAGGAAGAAACCTTGAGAGGAACCAGACTCAAAAGGGAACCCATCCTCATTTGGGCAACAACAGACAACATGATTATAACATTAACAGTTTTAACATGAAGTCAGCTTCATTGATGTTATAACTCTTCATTGATGGAAACTTGAGTGCAAAACTGTTCATGACATCTGCAGTCCTAAAGTTAGCAAGTCAACTGTTGCCTAAGAAGCAGTCAAAGGTTGCTGGTTCAATTCCCTGGACCAACAGGAATAGCTGAAGTATTTTTGAGCAAGGCACCTAACCCCCAACTACTCCCCAGGCTGTTCTGGGTATGTTATAGGTCGCGCTGGATAAGAGCGTCTGCTAAACGCTTGTAATGTAACGTATTCAAACAACACTTAGGAAAAGAGTAGTGCTTTTCTAAGAGTGTATTTTACCTTCTTTTTTCCCAATGTAAGTGTTTTAGACACAGTAATTCATTTCAGTTCATGGGCTCCAGCTTGCCCGCAACCCTGCACAGGATAAGCGGTTACGGATAATGGATGGATGGATGGATTTCAATTCAATCACTGAAATAATGGTTACACTATCAGCCAGTATAAGGAATAAGCCCCTTCAGAATGTGCTCATCTCATCTCATTATCTCTAGCCGCTTTATCCTTCTACAGGGTCGCAGGCAAGCTGGAGCCTATCCCAGCTGACTACAGGCGAAAGGCGGGGTACACCCTGGACAAGTCGCCAGGTCATCACAGGGCTGACACATAGACACAGACAACCATTCACACTCACATTCACACCTACGGTCAATTTAGAGTCACCAGTTAACCTAACCTGCATGTCTTTGGACTGTGGGGGAAACCGGAGCACCCGGAGGAAACCCATGCGGACACGGGGAGAACATGCAAACTCCACACAGAAAGGCCCTCGCCGGCCCCGGGGCTCGAACCCAGGACCTTCTTGCTGTGAGGCGACAGCGCTAACCACTACACCACCGTGCCGCCTTCAGAATGTGCTGTTACAGGAAAATAATCACTGACAGGATGGTGTGTTGCAATCTGCTGTGTGAATTCTCCCACCTTGCACCCAATGTTCTTTGGACAGGCTCCAGGACCAGGCCGGCCCTGCATAAAACAATTACTGAAAATGAATGAATGAATGTAATATACTGGTTTGGTCAAATGAATTAATTTTTTTCTAAAGAATTCATAGATCCATATTAGGCATAATTGAATTGAACAGAATTGAATTGCCTTTATTGTCATTGTAAATGTACACAACAAAATTAAAATTGCCACTCTATGGTGCAAACATAGAAACAGGGCATTGAAGACAAAAAAAAGACATAAAATGAAAATTGTGATGCTAGAAATTAAATTAAATAATCTGTAAAAAAAATAAATAAAGTGTAGATGCATAGTAGCATGAATTAATTATATTCTTTTTTGTGCTCGTTATTATTTAACGTGCAAATTGCTTTCGGGAAAAAACTGTCTCTGAATCTGGAAGTGCGTACTTTGGCTGACCTATAACGCCTGCCAGAGGGTAACAGCTCAAAGAGGTGGTGGTTGGGGTGGGTGGAGTCGTTGATGATGTTGGTAGCTCTGCTGAGGTAGTGTGAGGGGAGGACATTAATGCACTATATGGCCGAAAGTTTATGAACACTTGACCATTTCATTCCAGATTTAGTCCCCTTTCCTGTTATAATAACCTCCACTCTTCTAGGAAGGCTTTCTACGGGATTTTGGAACATGACTATCGGAATTTGTTTATTCAGTCACAAGAATATTAATCATGCTGAATACTGATCACAGGCGAGGAGGTCTGGAGCGCAATCACTGTTCCAGTTCACCCTGAAAGTGTTCAGTGGGGTTGAGGTCAGGACTCTGTTCAGGCCACTCAAGTTCTTCCACATCAACCTTGGCAAATCATGTCTTCATGGAACTCGCTTATGCAGAGGGGCATTGTCATGCTCGAACAGGTTTGGGCTTGACCCTTTAGTACCAGTGAAGGGAAATCTTAAATATACAGGATACAAAGACATCCTATACAATTGTGTACTTCCAACTTCGGTGCAGCAGTTTGGGGAAGAACCACATATGGGTGTGACAGTTAGGTATCCACAATCTTTCAGCCATATAATGTATACATACAGTACCTATAGCTAAAATGTTCTAATATAAATTTATACAGGATGTAACCAGTAAAACTCAGAGGAACTTACCTGAAATCTATTATGTATTATTGTACAACCCCGATTCCAAAAAAGTTGGGACAAAGTACAAATTGTAAATAAAAACGGAATGCAAGGATGTGGAAGTTTCAAAATTCCATATTTTATTCAGAATAGAACATAGATGACATATCAAATGTTTAAACTGAGAAAATGTATCATTTAAAGAGAAAAATTAGGTGATTTTAAATTTCATGACAACAACACATCTCAAAAAAGTTGGGACAAGGCCATGTTTACCACTGTGAGACATCCCCTTTTCTCTTTACAACAGTCTGTAAACGTCTGGGGACTGAGGAGACAAGTTGTTCAAGTTTAGGGATAGGAATGTTAACCCATTCTTGTCTAATGTAGGATTCTAGTTGCTCAACTGTCTTAGGTCTTTTTTGTCATATCTTCCGTTTTATGATGCACCAAATGTTTTCTATGGATGAAAGATCGGGACTGCAGACTGGCCAGTTCAGTACCCGGACCCTTCTTCTACACAGCCATGATGCTGTAATTGATGCAGTATGTGGTTTGGCATTGTCATGTTGGAGAATGCAAGGTCTTCCCTGAAAGATATGTCGTCTGGATGGGAGCATATGTTGCTCTAGAACCTGGATATACCTTTCAGCATTGATGGTGTCTTTCCAGATGTGTAAGCTTCTCACGCCACACGCACTAATGCAACCCCATACCATCAGAGATGCAGGCTTCTGAACTGAGCGCCGATAACAACTTGGGTCGTCCTTCTCCTCTTTAGTCCGAATGACACGGCATCCCTGATTTCCATAAAGAACTTCAAATTTTGATTCGTCTGACCACAGAACAGTTTTCCACTTTGCCACAGTCCATTTTAAATGAGCCTTGGCCCAGAGAAGACATCTGTGCTTCTGGATCATGTTTAGATACGGCTTCTTCTTTGAACTATAGAGTTTTAGCTGGCAACGGCAGATGGCACGGTGAATTGTGTTCACAGATAATGTTCTCTGGAAAGATTCCTGAGCCCATTTTGTGATTTCCAATACAGAAGCATGCCTGTATGTGATGCAGTGCCGTCTAAGGGCCTGAAGATCACGGGCACTCGTTATGGTTTTCCGGCCTTGACCCTTACGCACAGAGATTCTTCCAGATTCTCTGAATCTTTTGATGATATTATGCACTTTAGATGATGATATGTTCAAACTCTTTGCAATTTTACACTGTCGAACTCCTTTCTGATATTGCTCCACTATTTGTCGGCGCAGAATTAGGGGGATTGGTGGTCCTCTTCCCATCTTTACTTCTGAGAGCCGCTGCCACTCCAAGATGCTCTTTTTATACCCAGTCATGTTAATGACCTATTGCCAATTGACCTAATGAGTTGCAATTTGGTCCTCCAGCTGTTCCTTTTTTGTACCTTTAACTTTTCCAGCCTCTTATTGCCCCTGTCCCAAGTTTTTTGAGATGTGTTGCTGTCATGAAATTTCAAATGAGCCAATATTTGGCATGAAATTTCAAAATGTCTCACTTTCGACATTTGATATGTTGTCTATGTTCTATTGTGAATACAATATCAGTTTTTGAGATTTGTAAATTATTGCATTCCGTTTTTATTTACAATTTGTACTTCGTCCCAACTTTTTTGGAATCGGCGTTGTATTATTATATTCTAAATTATAGGGGAGAAGCATTTTACCACAAGGTGGCTCATGTGCAAAACTGCTAATCAAAGTTCTTCTGAATGCAGCTTAACTTTGGAAGCATGAGAAATTGATTGATGCAAAACACCAATTGCTGGAGTTTACATTTTAAACATTGTATTTAACCCTGTGTAATACACTTTATTTAGACTGAAAATTTTGATAGCTACTGATCAAGGCATTGACAATCCTTGAAGTACTGTCGCGGCGACCTGCCGCAAGGAGTGTCTGAACGCAGGCTCACATGATTGACAGCTGCCTCCGCCACTCCCTGCTACGCTGAATCGCAGTGCTACGCTGCCAGCACACGGCTTGACAGCACGCTGCGCTGAACAGGCAGCCAATCACAACGCTAATTAGCAGGGCAGCGGTCGTTCTAGAACAATAGGCAGAGTTGGCGTTCAGTTTGTAACAAAGCAGCAACACAGCAGTTGCAAAGAGAATTCGCTACTAACGCAAACTTTACAGCACATCGGGGGGGGGGAAAGGACGATAAAGGCTACCGGTAAACCCACTGAACTTTTTTTATATGCAAACGTTGTGCTCGCAGTAATCGGTGGGCATGAGAAATGTTTGTTTCTTACCTGTGTTTGGTTTAATGGTTTAAACTTCTCAATCACCAATGCAGTTAGGCAGAGTCTCTGGCGTTTGCATGTTTCCATGTTTAGTAAACTTATAGCTTGCTGGTAGTTGCTAACGTGTGTCCTTCGTTTCATTACATTAGTTTAATTTCATCAGTTTCCTTTCTCAGTGGCGTGTAGTAAAAATATCTTCAGTTAAAGTGCACAAACTGCCTGTTAAAGGGCAAATGGTTAGAAGTAAATGGTTTTTAGTTTAGAACTGGTTTTCTGTTCATTTACGTTTGTTCAGTAACATATTGCCTGAATGATTGATTAAAAATGGTTAAAATATACTTAACTTACCTTATACATAAATATTTATATATTGTTGCCTAATTAACTTGGGCTTTGTTGTAGAAAAACAGGCATTTATTCATACATTTATTTTTATGTTTGTATGTTTAAAGTTTTCTGGTTCTACTTCTGGTTCTGCTTCTACTTCTACCTTTTCTTCTGGAAAAACCCTATATTTTACTACTACCACAATTCTACTACAACGTCAACTCCACTGAAAACCAATAAAACACAAGACGAGTGGAATCCTGTGTCCGAGTCCTTCCCTTTCAAGTGTGGGAAACCCATGATGCTCATATACACTTGACAGTGAAAAACTGCAACCAGTGACCAAGAAGCAAGACTCCACTTGTGCCACAACCCAACAGAGAGGGACGACACTTCACCTGGGGGCCTGGAGGATAAAGCTTGAAGTCACCTAAAAAAAAAGAAACAAAATGGCGAAGTCATTAGAAGAACTGAAAACAGAGCGAACCACAGCCAAAAGACTTTTCTCCCGTCTTGCGAACTGCATTACAAGAACACACTCAGAGATGACTGTGGAGGAGCTAAAGCAAAACTTCACCAAGCTTACAGCAGAAAGCTCGAGACTCATGGAGGCGAACGAAGAGATTGAGGCCGCCTACATGGCAGAAGCAGACACAGCCACTGTAGAGGACCTGGGCGCCAAGAAGAAAGCCGACCTGGAGAAGATAGAGGCATACTGTAAGCAGAGGACTAAAGAAGCAAAGCTTCTAATTCAACAAACACTCTGGGAATCGTATGGGGAAAAAGAGCTGCCCCTTGCCCTACACATCGCTGAAGCTGATTGCAAGAACGTCTCCTTTGCCCAGCTTGACGTGACTCTGGAGGCATATGAGTTCATGCTGAAGCACTTCGAGACGTTGGTGCTGAAGGCAAAAGAAGCGCACCGTGACTGGAACCGCTGGGCTCCTGCTGCAGAGCAAAGAGACTTTGATCACCGCATGGCAGAGCTCGAAGTGCAACTTCCCCAGCTGGTGTCGCGCAAGGCCGCCTTCATCAAAGCTGCAAAAATCAAGACAGACTCTGAAGAGCCCGCTGTCCACCGTACAGCTCCATTGCCAGCAATAAAGCTGAAAGCCACAGCCCTTCCAAAGTTTGCTGGCAACCAGCGAAGTTACGACAGCATCGATGAGAAGGTGGCCGGAAACCTACACCTGTTGACTTACAGCTCCTCAAACAAAATCTTCAGAGTCCTGGATAATCGGTTTGGGAACCAAGCCAACATCGCTCTCGAGATCATTGAAGATCTACAAGCAACTCCTCCAGTCAAAGCCGGCCAGCCAAGAAAAGTCATCGAGCTCATCCAAACAGTGGAAAAAGCTCTCTATGACTTAAATGAACTGGACAATGCTGAGGCCATAAAGAACCCCATTGTGACCAGATCCATTGAGGGCAAGCTTCCAGAAACTTTAAAGAAAGACTGGCTCAGCTGCTGATGTGAGTAATGCTGTGGACTGTCACAACCGCTTTGACAAGCTGTTGGCTTACCTAAAGTCACAGGAAGCCATATATGAGCAACTTGACCAGCTGAAAGATGGCATTGAACCTGCCAAGGACAAGACCAAGTTCCTGAAGCAAGCCAGAACAAAAGCAACCAACAGTCCGGCAGTGTCGTCCAACAGTGATGCAGAAGGCTGCATCGTCTGTGGTGACCCAAAGCACAGAAGAAAACTGTACTTCTGCAAAAAGTTTAGAAGCAACCTAAAGCCATCGGAGAAGAGGGATGCAGCGCAACAACTCGGTGCCTGCAAAAGATGCCTCGAAGTCCACACTGGTGAAAGCTGCAAGAAAACCACTTACCTGTGCGGGAATCCAGAATGCAAAGATCAACACCACTACCTCCTCTGTCCAGTTGCCAGACCCCAGTCCCAAAGAATACCCAAGTTCAGTCCAGTGAGGGCTGAGGGTAGAAGACTCACTGACAGCCAGGAGCAGTTCCTCTCCAAACTCACACCAGAGCTGGCACAGCAGTGTCGAGATGCCTTCTGCAACATAGCGTCCAGGGCATTCAACTCCAGTGCTGCTGAGAGAGGTCTTCTAGATGAACACTGCCTCACTGAGTACCCAGTCATCCTAATACTCCTCAATGTCACTGCTAATGACGGACAGAGTGTCGGGACCCTCATTGACCTGGCATCAGACACAAACTACATAACGCACAAAGCTGCAAGCAAGTTGAACCTGAGAAGTGAAGACGTTACACTGGAGGTTCATGGCGTTGGAGGGATGAAGGTGTCTGTTGCAACCAAGCGCTACCTGCTTAAGATACGTGTCAGCACCCCAAGAGGGACACTCAAAGCACACCAACTCATCTGCTATGGACTTGACAAAATAGCAGAAGTCCACAGACATGTCCCGGCAGAAAAACTGCAGAAAATCTTCTCAGACATCTCCCTGGAAGATCTGGCAAGACCAAAGGAGATCCAACTCCTTATCAGCCACAAAGAAGGGCAACTGGTACCCCAGAAGGTTCGTTCCGTCGGTGACTTGGTGCTCTGGGATGGCCCGCTTGGCAAGACCATTGGAGGCACACACCCGGACCTCTTTGGAGAAGTCACCTTAATGGCCCACACCTCCAAGACTCACTTCACAAGATCCATGCGCACTGCAGCTGTCAGATACACCGAACTCAGTGGTCGAGTTGTAAAATCAAACCAGGGGGGATGGTGAAATTTTTAGTCGCGTGTCGGTCCATCGGTGGGAAACTGGTTTGCTTTTAGGAGGGTTTGCACACAATGTAGGTCTGTGGACCTTGTTCATTTACCAGACATGCAGTATTTTGTGCTGATAAAGTGTGTAGTACACACTGTGTACCCTTTTTATTGCTGTAAAAAACATAATACACAGGTATTTTACTGTAAAATATGCAGTGTGGATGTCATGTGTCATATTTAGTCAGTCTCCTGGCTGACATCCCTACCACATTCTCCATATTAGGTTGAAATGCAGATGACAAATTTGAAGTGTAACTTCATAGTCATGGTAGGCTCCTTTTAAATCGTTTGGTAAATAATTTATTAAAACCTCAGCAGGCAATGTAAATGAACAACTGAATCTTTTCATATCAAGTCAATAGGATTTTTATTCAAAGCTGAACATTGGGAACATTGAGTTAAATACAGAGGTAGGTAGGTAACCAATAAGCTAAAACAAGCAACAGTAAATTATAAATCAGACTAAACTTCCTAAAAGATATTTGAGGCGTTATGCATTTTTTTTTTTTTTTTGTTCTTTCCTTTTTATTGTGTTTATTCTTATGAGTAATGCAAGTTATACATGTCCATACCGGATACATACCAGCACTTTGATACATACTGGATACAAGCTAGCAAAATGAGTTAAAAGCAGGCATCTTTGGAAAGGGGAAAAGGCCCATTGAGGAGACAGAAGAAGAGCCTATGACGAAGAAAAAGAAAGCTGCATTTTAGCAGACACTTGGTCGAGTCCTACACCAATCCTGCTCTGCCTTACATGTTGTGACCGGCTCTCTAATGAGGCAATGAAGCCTTCAAAACTGCTAGTGTCATTTATTCTAGCCTTCCTGTCTTTAACACTTTTTGTTGCCTGAAGAATAACAAACGAACGTCCAGGCTGATTAAATTAATGGCCTTATACAAGAAATCAAAGTTAACATGAACCTGAGTAAGCTATCGATAGCTGGCTAGACTCCAAACTAACATTCATTATGATAGCTGTGTTGTTATCCGCCACCCATAAATTAGGCTACATATCAGTAACTTTACAGCATGATAGTGGGCTCACAGAAAGTGTGACTGATATTCGTAACTCTTGACTTACCTCCTGAAATGTTTTTTCTTGCGATCTTAAATCCGAACTTGCTTAGGTCTTGCTGTCCACTCCGCTTGGCCATGATGCTGCAATCCGCTGCTGTCACTGATGCCGAATGAAATAAAAAATAACGGAACCCCAGCTGAATGTCACCTCCTCAAACGCTTCGCTTGCGCGTGCCCTCTCTCGCGGTAGCTTATTGTATTGTGGGTGCAATCAGTTAATTATTGAAATTAAGTGATCAATCTCGTTAAATCAGTCTCATTAAGTTTGAAGGTTAATAATTAAAATGAATCAATCCCATTGAATCGTTTACTTTGACTCATTTGAATTGAATCATACCATAGAATCACTCATTTGAAATGAATCATTTAGTGAATCGTTCAATGAATCGTTTAGTGAATCATTTAGTGAATCACACCATTAATCCTGGTGCTTAATAATAAATTACTAAACAGCTAGATTATGGTATATTTCCAAATTATTACAATCACTTACCACATTACATAACTTTTATATGCACCCTTTTGAATTCGAGGGAGATTGGGGACTTCATATATTGTTCACACAAACAAACAGTTTGTTTAATAAATGAATTTATTATACAAAGATAAAAATAATAAATCAATATATACAAGCAGTGAGGTGTGTGTGTGTGTGTGTGTGTGTGTGTGAAGGACTTGACCATGTGTTTAGCCTCGTGTAGCTAACTACACGTGGTGGAGGCCTAGCTTGTTGCTAGCTAAAACAAAAGAATGTTATCTAAATAGAACAAAAGATTAGCCCTGTTGCTAACGTGTGCGTGTGTGTGTGTGTGTGTGTGTGTATGGCCTAGTTTGTGTGTTTGTTAGGCCTGGTGAGGCCTACTGAGCACGAGGTAGCTAAAGACAAAGGGAAGCTATCTAAAGTGTATCAGGCCTGGTCAGGCCTGTTGAGCACGTGGTTTCTCAGTAACAAAAAGATTCCACACTCATAACGTTACCAAACTCACTGAAACCTTGATAAGGTCAAAATGTATGATAAGGAAATTAGTGTTAGTCAGAATAAGAGAAAGAGAGAAGCATGCGCAGCCTATTAAAACAAATTGAGAGAACACAGAACCAAAATAAATCAACACGCTGCGTGTCTAACAGTGTAACAGATAAACCTGGGTTTAAATTCACACTATTTCAAATAAAAGCAAATTCCTAAGACTATCCTAATTATGCCCAAATGCCAAAATCTTACTTAATCCTGCCTTTAGCAAGATATGAAGAACTATTTGCCGGTGTAGTTTCGGGCCTTGCCGTGGGAGCACGTGAGCCGCTCGTGATGGAGGCGTAGAAAACTTTTGGGTCCAGCGGAGCACTTGGGTGGTTCCCGTGGAAAGCAGAGGATTCTTGGTCCGAACCTCAGCGTTCGTGAGGAAAAGTCTCTGATCAGGATCAGATGCACAGCGCTTTTGAGTTAAAAAGGATTCAATCGCTTCTTAACTTTTAACTGCCTGGGCTGCAGTCGTGACGTCACTTCTTATATGAAGACACCGGTTGTAACTCAGGTTGAGTTTAAAGATTGCGCGACTCTAGAGTTTACCTTTGCCAAGGGTAAGAAAGAAAATCGCGCTGAGTGATGGATCTTGCAAGAAAGAAGACGTCTTTTTGGGGGAGGGCATCTCTTTGGTGCGTCTAGCTCCCTTGAAAACCGGACGCGAGAGACAAAATGGAAGCGTTGTCCCATTGTTTTATGTGCGCATGGCAGACTGACGTAGATGATCCCGCCCACGTGTGATGTAGGTCACACGGAAGTTGCCTGGGAATTGTAGTTCTGACACAAGATGGCGGCATGATACCTACAGTATGCTCAGTTTCAGCAAAGCTACGTGGAATGGCATTTCTAATTCCAATGTTAAATAGAAGTAATGTCCACATTTATTGATAAAATTGCTCAAGGGAAGGGAGGGGGGATGCCCGTTTTAGAGGGGGGATGATTTTGACCATTTTTTTTTATTCCAGGGGGGATGGGATCCCCCCTCAACTCGAGTACAGACCGAACTCACCTGCAAAGTCCCAGTCTCCTGCCAGTCTCCCAGACATCCCAGCTCCCAGTCCAACACAGCCACTAGCAACAGAGACTTCCTGAAGTGGTGGAAATGGGAATGCATTGGAGCAGCTTGCGAACCGAGATGCGGAGGATGTCGCTGCGGGAGCTGTCAGCCTGGTGGGAAAGAAATGACGCTGGCCGAAGAAAGGGAGATGGAGATGGTGAGGGACAGCTTGACTTATGTGGCCGGAGACCACCACAGCCCTGAACCACACTGGCACGCCAAGTACCCATGGAAAGAAGACCCAGCATCTCTTCCCAACAACAAGAGAGTGGTTGAAGCCACGTTCCGCAGAACTGAGAGGCAGCTGGTGAAGGAACCGGAGTGGAAAGTGGCCTATGCCTCACAAGTCCACGAAATGGTGAGCCGCAGAGCTGCAGTGAAGCTGTCCAAAGAGGTTCTGCAGAGCTGGACTGGGCCAGTGTGGTATATGTCACCTGATAGCCCCAAATCCACATTCAGTCTCCACCCCAGTGAGACTGGTATGGAACAGCAGCCAGAAGCACAGTGGCCTCAGCCTAAACGACATCCTGATCAAAGGCCCTGACGTCCTGAACCCAATCAGAGGTGTCCTGCTGAGGTTCTGCGCTGGTGTCTTTGCAGCTTTAGGGGACATCTGCAAAATGTATAACCTGTCTGGCTTGAGGAAAGAGAAGTCCACCTGCACAGATTTCTGTGGCGTGACACAGAAGATGCAGAGATCGAAGAATTCGCCATAAGAGTCAACATTGGAGACAAACCTGCTGGTTGCATAGCCCAAGTTGCCATGCGAGAGACCGCCAGCCTACCTTCATTCAACCACTTCAAAGAGGAGAGACGTGTCCTTGAAGAGGATACCTATGTCGATGACACATTGACTTCCCACAACAACCTCGACCACCTGAAACGCCTTACATCCAACATTGAGCAGATCCTTCAAGCAGGAGGGTTCTTCATGAAGCCCTGGATCTACTCGGATCAAAGTAGGAGGAGCGAGTCGAGAGGTGAGAAGATTGAGTCAAATACCATGATCCTGCCAAACCAACTCACTGAAGAGGATAACAAAGCCCTGGGCCTCGGCTACACCGTCGATGATAAGTTACATGTCATGGTTGCGGTGAACTTCTCCAAGAAGAGGAAGAAAATGCGCCTCAGCCAGGACTTGTTGAAAGAACAAGTGAGCGAACAAACCCCCGACCCACTCACCAGAAGAGAGCTGTTAAGCCAAGTCTCTGGTCTCTATGACCCTCTCGGCCTTGTGGCCCCAGCAAAACAGAAGGGAGCCATCCTGATCTGCAGGGCCTTCCAAGAGGCAAAAGTCATGTACTGCGTAGAAGACACCTGGGATGCCGCCTTGTCCAGAGAGCTCAGAGACGATGCCATAAAGCTCCTTGAAGAGTACGCTGAGCTGAGCCAAGTTAGATTCCCCAGAGCTCTCACACCGCCAGATCCAGCTGAAAGACCATGTGCAACAGTGGCGGCTGCTGGTTTTTAAAACAGGGGAAGCCCATTTTACGCATTCATCATAAAACCTGTAGGCTGGATATCAAAGCATAGAAAGGTGTGCCCCATTAGCATAGTGAACTAGACAACCCTACCTAGTGGCAGAAAGTATTTTTGCTTGTACATTTCATGTTATAGTCTGGCTTGCCAGGCTAGTGCCTCATATCGTTAATCAAAAATATCAAACATCCAAAAATCACTGGCTATTCAACGAAGAGCCTTGAACATCATACCCTGATATGCAACACAGAGTCTTTAACACAACACCCAGCTGTGCAACACATCCTTGAACATCTTCTGCAACACAGTCTGGAAATTCATAACCAGGTAGGCTATGCAACACACAGAACCTTGAATATTATACCCAGGTATAACCTATAACACAGAGCCCACCATTCTCTTAACATTACTGAACAATATACACACTTCAGATTCATGAACATTATATGATGCACACTATTTATACACAAATTCTGCCCTCCACTCCTTTTCCAGAAAATGGTCTGTGACCCTGTCATACTAGTTGGTTGTGCTTTCCAGAGACTTCACCAATTTCTGTTAGCAGCTAGCACTGCAGATCCCAATAAGGCTCAAGCTAGCCTACAACCAGATTGAACTACAAATGAAATAAACGAGTGAATTTGCAAATGATCAAACTGATAGAATGGATGAAAGTTAACGGAGCACAATGAGTAATATTTACATTTATTTACAGAGTAATGTACAGAGACATCAATGAGAAGAAACGTTTATATGAAAAGAAAGTCGGACAGCACTTTGGCACACGACTGCACTTTCTCGACATCCGCTGGGGACTGACTGATCATACTTCCGTGTTCCTCTCCGACGCCGAAGTACAGAGCCCGCCCTCATGTCTTTCAAACACTACCTCCAATAATCCTTCATCAGCCCGGCTTCTTGTCCCTCCCACTGTCTCGTTTAGTCCCAGAGAAGCCCGGCTTCCCTGGAAGTGACGATTTTGTCGATTTTAACCAATAACAACTAGCCGAAATTGGCTGTTCAGAGCCCTCTCATAGACTGCAACGGATACCCGGCTGTCAGCGCATAGAGCCCATTGAAATAAGAGAGGTTACAGCCAGTGTTGCCAGATTGGGCGGTTTTAAGTGCATTTTGGCAGGTTTTGAACATATTTTGGCTGGAAAACGTCAGCAGTATCTGGCAATGCTGGTTACAGCCTGGCAGCAAAGGTGATTCTCGTAGCGAACTGCAAGTTCGTCAGACATCACTCAAATAAGTTACAGGGTAGTTATGAACGTAAATACAATCTTGGGCATATGTTATGCAAGTTATTGTTTTAATGAGAATTCAACGTCCTAGATGCCGCAGTTTGGGGAGAGAATTTTAGGGGAAGCTCGGCTTCCCTTGTTGTCTCTGAGAAATCGCCCCTGATGTCCAATCACCTTCTCTGATGGCAGTGAGCATGCATATGGTGCCGTGCTGTACCTGCGTTGGAGCTGCAGCCATGGTGTCGTCGTAAGGCTAGTTGAGGCCAAGGCTAAGCTGACCCCCCTCAACCATAAAGGTGACCCTGTGAAAGCAGAAATGTGCGGAGCAGTCTTTGCAGCACGGCTGAAGAATTGCTTTCAAAAGCACTGCCGAATCGAGGTCAAGAGGTGGTATCATCTGGTCGACAGCCAGACCATCTTGGGTGCCATGCAGCGTGAAAGTTATGGATACCAAACCTTCTACGCAAACAGAGTTGGTGAGATCCAGAGCAGCACTGACATCCGAGATTGGTGGTGGATTCCAGGTACCGAGAACATTGCAGATATTATCACCCGAGGGGCCAGTCCTGATGACCTAATCGAGAAATCCAAGTGGCAGTCAGGTCCGCAGTTCCTTCAGCTTCCTGAGGGTGAGTGGCCAAAAAAGTCAGCAAAAGATGTTGCTGCACAGGCAAGAGACAACGTCACAAAATGCAGAAGAAAACGTTCACTGCTGTACTCACCCGAAGTCAGCTGAAGGCACAAAGCCCAATTGCAGTCCAGGACGAAGCACAATCCAAGTCCAGAAACCCACCACCAACAGTAGCAGCAGTCCAAAATCTATTGGACGAAAGGCGCTTCAGCAGTCTAAGACAGCTGGTCGGGACGGTTGCATGGACCTGGAGGGCGGCTAAAAAGTTCTTGCATGCCAAGAGGGGAGATGAAGCAAAGTGGGAGGCAATACCTTCATCTGGCGTCATCATTGTCAGCGAAAGGAAAAACGTGTTCCTGAAACTATGTCTGGCAGCGCAAGAAGGTGTGAACTTCCCAAATACAACTACTGACAGGCTTGTTTTATACAAAGATCAAGTAACTGGGATCCTGATGTGTCGAGGGCGGATACAGGCCTTCAAAGAGGACTGTGAAGCTGTTCCCCTGCTACCATACCAAGCCTTGGTCTCCACTCTCCTGGCCCATGAAGCACACAGTGAGGGATATGACGGAGTGGCAGGAACTCTGCTGCGGATGCGAAAGAGAGCCTGGGTGATCAGAGGAAGAATTCTGGCCCAAAAAGTTGTCAACAACTGCATCATTTGCAAAAAGAAATGTTGCTAGCGGAGACGTAGTGTGGCTCTGCGACCAAAACACACTGAGGGGGCAATTCAAGCTTGCAAGAGTGGTCAGCGTGAATGCAGACTCCAAAGGCATTGTCCGGGATGTCCATGTGAAAGACCCCCAGGTGGACGTGCTCAGGTGAAGACTCCAAAGCCAACCAAAAAGTCCTGGGACCCGCAGGGTACCACACTGCTTCGGGATGTGCGACGCCTCATCGTCCTCCTCCCAGTGGAGGAACAAGTCAGCAGAGACCAGTTCGCCTGATGGGTGCGATCTTCCCGTGTCGCGCCACGCCAAGATCGAGTGGGAGGTGTCGCGGCGACCTGCCGCAAGGAGTGTCTGAACGCAGGCTCACATGATTAACAGCTCCCTCCGCCACTCTCTGCTACGCTGAATTGCAGTGCTACGCTGCCAGCGCACACGGCTTGACAGCACGCTGCGCTGAACAGGTGAAGCCAATCACAATGCTAATTAGCAGGGCAGCGGTCGTTCTAGAACAATAGGCAGAGTTGGCGTTCAGTTTGTAACGAAGCAGCAGCACAGCAGTTGCAAAGAGAATTCGCTACTAACACAAACTTTACAGCACATTGGGGGGGAAAAAGGACGAAAAAGGCTACCGGTAAACCCACTGAACTTTTTTATATGCAAACGTTGTGCTTGCAGTAATCTGTGGGCATGAGAAATGTTTGTTTCTTACCTGTGTTTGGTTTAATGGTTTAAACTTCTCAATCACCAATGCAGTTAGGCAGAGTCTCTGGCATTTGCATGTTTCCATGTTTAGTAAACTTATAGCTTGCTAGTAGTTGCTAACGTGTGTCCTTCGTTTCATTACATTAGTTTAATTTCATCAGTTTCCTTTCTCAGTGGCGTGTAGTAAAATATCTTCAGTTAAAGTGCACAAACTGCCTGTTAAAGGGCAAATGGTTAGAAGTAAATGGTTCTTAGTTTAGAACTGGTTTTCTGTTCATTTACGTTTGTTCAGTAACATATTGCCTGAATGATTGATTAAAAATGGTTAAAATATACTTACCTTATACATAAATATTTATATATTGTTGCCTAATTAACTTGGGCTTTGTTGTAGAAAAACAGGCATTTATTCATACATTTATTTTTGTTCTGGTGCTTTTCCACTACCAACGCGGCTGAGTTGGCCTGAGCCGTGCGGTGCTGAGTCGAGCTGAGCGGGGCTGTTGGGGTTGCATTTCGACTACAACTGCGCTGAACCGTGCTGGCTGGAAGTGGGTGGACACGTTGGGTGGAGTTAGCAAAAGTGGGTGGACGTCACGTGATGTCGTTAGGCGGCGCAAACAGTGACATCAGTGACCTTTTAAGCGGTAGTCTCACGACCCGGATAGTAAACAATAAACATGGAGGACATGGAGTCGTTAGTGTTGCTGGTCTTGGTGCTGTGGCTTGTTGTCACCGACAACGCCAAAAGATACTGGCAAGAGCGTACAGATGAGGCGAGGCGCATAATTTGTCGTAATTCTTCTTCTTCTTCTTCTTCTTCTTCCGGGTTTACGGTGTTTACAGATGGTGGTTCCCAGCGTGCTCGCAGGGCATGTGAGGACACTCCTCCTCACCAATCAGTGCACAGGGGAGTGTCTCCTCACGCCCCTAGCCCCACTCAGCTCGGTTTGGCTCAGTTCAGCCCCACTGTAAAACGGTGCGAGTTTTGAGTGCTGAGTAAGGCTGAAGTGAGCTGAGTCGTGCTGCTCTGAGGTAGTTGAAACGCGAGCCGTGTTGGGCTGAAGTGAGCTGAAAAAGGGTAGTGGAAAAGGGCCGTTCTGCTTCTACATCTGCTTCTACCTTTTCTTCTGGAAAAGAACCTACATTTTACTACTACCACAATTCTACTACAACGTCAACTCCACTGAAAACCAATAAAACACAAGACGAGTGGAATCCTGTGTCCGAGTCCTTCCCTTTCAAGTGTGGGAAACCCATGATGCTCATATACACTTGACAAGTACTCTTTGCTATTATGAATAAATTTGGAGTACATTTTGCATTCTATTCTCAGTACAGAGAAAACTATAAAATGTGTTTAATTTATTTTTTCAGCTTTTGCCCAGACACTGTGTGTTTATAGTTTCATAAAATACAGTGAGCTTTGGTGCACTCTAGTGCCAATTCAAGGACAGTGATGTTTCAGCTCCTGAAGTGAGCGAGACAGCAGATGGACTACAAAGCAATTTAAATGGAAATTAATCAAACTAAACAAAAATAACTTTATCTGCATTTGAAGCTAAAAACTGGGCTCACTGATCAACATTGGCACACGTGCATTATTCATAAAGGGGCCAGCTCACCCTTCCCAGGAAACTCTGAGCTTGACAGAGAAAAAGACCAAGCTGTTTTCAGATGCTTTCTGTGAAATAATTAATATTTTTACATTTTTTATAATATTTACTTTCTCTGCATGTTTTAAATTTCCTTTAATTTTATTCTATTTTATTCCGCTGGTTTTTTTCTTTTTCTCCTTTTTTCTTTTTGGCATTTTATTTTATTTCTACTATTGTTTAATTCTTATTTTCTTTTAATTCTTTTAATTGTTTTAGAATAAAATAAAATTATGTAATTTTATTTCTCTATTGTTTACTGTTTTTGCTTCTATAAAGCACATTGAACTGCCATTGTGTATGAAATGTGCTATATAAATAAACTTGCCTTGCCTTGAGCTGAAACCATCTTTGATGCCATCAATATAAAAAAAAAATCTACAGCAGTGCAGCTATATCCTTGGCCATAGATCATAAAAGTTGAGTTGAAATTGAAGATATTTTGCCAAAGTAGTTACATTTTGAATTCTTTTGATCGATCCATTCTGTTTTCGCATGGTTATTAAGTGGCATGGTGGTGCAGTGGTTAGCACTGTTGCCTCACAGCAAGAAGGTTCTAGGTTCGAGCCCAGTGGCCAATGGGGCCCTTTCTGTGTGGAGTTTGCATGTTCTTTCCACGTCTACGTGGGTTTCCTCAGGATGCTCCAGTTTCCCCCAAAAGACATGTAATTAGCTACTCTAACTTTCCCATAAGTGCGAGTTTGCAGAAGGGAACCGGTCACCCTACTGCTGCAATTCTGGCCAAGCCAACCAAAAACCTGATTTGCCTCAAGCCTGGATCGGGTTCAGCAGTGACACCGACGGTTATTCCATTGCTTCGCTCTTGTGGAGCATGGCCCTATATGGACAGTCTAAAGATACGCTTAGAAGATGGCTTTGGACACTTACAGTTTTGCTACCGTGGCTTAGGACTACAACTGCAATCAAAACTTTCAGACTGCAGTTGTCATGTACAGTCTTGCACTCAAGTCATGATTATGAACAATTGATAGCTTCAACAAAATAGACTTCATGTTAAAACGATAATGAATTTCCTGGTTACACAATTGCACTTTTTGACCATATAGGACACACTTAAAGAAGTGAGTTATTTATAATCATGCTATCTGTTATCACCCAAATGAGGATGGGTTCCCTTTTGAATCTGGTTCCTCTCAAGGTTTCTTCCTTGTGTCGTTTCAGGGAGTTTTTCCTTGCTACCCTTGCCTCAGGCTTGTTCATTAGGGATAAATTTATTAGCTCATATGTTTAAAATCTTTATTTTTCTGTAAAGCTGCTTTACAACAGTGTTTATTGTTAAAAGCACTAGACAAATAAATTGACCTGACTTATTCTTTTGTAATGAGCCTCGGCCAACACATGGGCACCCACAAAGGAAAGAAAATAAATATCGGGCACATTGTGTTCAAAATTTCCACATATAACACATGGATGAAGAAAAATTTTGAGATGGGTTTCAAAGGGATCACCAACAGTGAATTTGCAGAGGTTTCACTGCACAGAGCTAACAGATTGGTGGTCACATGCTTTCAAAAGACAGTAAACAAAAACAATGAATTGGATTCTGGGAAGGGTAAGCTGGGCCCCTTTAATTAATATGGCAATACAAATCAGTTATTCATAAAAGAAAATCCATGTTATAAGAAATTCATATTCATTCATCAAATTCGTAAAAAAGTGCAATCCCACATGATTTATAAACAACTTTATTTTTCAAATGAAACCACTTAGAATAAATAAAACTTGGTAAAACACAAATGGGAATGTTCTGGAAAAGCTATGTAACAAAAGTATAACTTGTAGAAGTGAGGGGAAAAACAAACAAACAAAACGTACTCTCACAGTGCTTTACGGCTTTAGCCATAACATCGCTGCAATGGTGAAGTTCAACCTCTTCAACATTCAGTCAACATACGGTAGAAGAGTAACTGAAAACTGTTACTGATAAACTTAGTATGAAATTATTTACTCAACAAATCTTTCTGCAACAGTAAAGGTTTCTTTCTTCAGCATTCAATAATACAGATAAACTCACTGCTTATGCAAACAATGTCTTAATGAAAAGCTTTGGGAAAATGTAAATTAACATTAAGACAGACAATCTAAGACAGACAGATGCACTGTTAATACTGCATTTAAAATGAAAACAAGGAATATGTCAATTTTAACAAATGTCAGAGCATTAAGAAGTCTTTTGAGGGAAAAAAAAAAGCACAGCCATCATTGCATTCTTTAACAATCTGAATGATGTAGGTTCCTGTGGTTGTGTCATGGTCATTTTCCTTTGCACAATTGCAAATCCAGCGACTTTTACAGCAAACAGCTATGGGATTATATATAACAATATGATGAACAACTACTGTGTGATGCCTAGCATATACTATTGCATAGCTTACATGTAGGTTTTCAATTGCGATGATAATCATGCTTTCTTTTTGCCGAGATATTATATAAGAAGCTGACTGTTTTAAGCATCAAGTCATTGCATAATACAGTGTAAGGTATGTCTGTAAATCAAGTGTTAGCAATATTTACAGACTTATAATAGAAATTGACTATTTTACATCCAAAATGTTTTGGAGGGTCAGAACAGAATTTCACATTTATTCATGAAAAACATTTCGCTCTTGGATGACCAACCTGAGAATTTCTGTTTAATTTGAACACCTGGAAGCACATAACTGAACGATTCACTGAAGTGTTCACGGAGGAAAACAAAAGGGTTTTTTTTCTTGGATTGTCCAAAATCCATTCAAGCAGGAAGAAAGCAGAGTTTCTAAAAAGCATTTCTGAATAAAGGTCAGTCATAGCATACAAGCTACACATATTGTTCTTAGGAACCATTGGTATAGATTTGAAATGCAGAAAAGCTCAAGGATCGCAAAGGGGGGGGGGATGACAGAAATATACTAATGGCCAAATGTTTGTGGACACCTGATCATCATACCCATATGTTGGCCATCCCCAAACTGTTAGACAAAATTGGACACACACAATTGTATACAGTAGATTTACAATTTCCCTTCACTAACACTGGAACCAAACTTGTTCCAGGATTTCAATGCCCCTATGCACAAAGCAAGGTCCATGAAGACCTGGTTTGCCCCAGGCCTTCTCGCACAACATCAGTGCCTGACCTCATTAACACACTTGCAACTGAATGAGCAAATCCTCACAGCCATGCTCTAAAATCTAGTGAAAAGTCTTCAGAGAGGAGTGGAGATTATTATAAACAGCAAAGGGGGACAAATCTGGAATGAGATTTTCAAAAAAAAAAAAAAAAAACCACATAAATGGACGTGATGGTTAGGTGTCCATAAACATTTGGCCACATAATGTTTGTCTTTCTTTATTGTTTTGTTCAGTTTCAAACAAATAAATGATCCTTGAGTGCTTGTGTACAAGAGCAATAAATCAGACTTCTCTATAGGCAGTGTTTGATTTGCAATTTGTGGTCTGTTTTCTTGGAAGATTTTTTTGTTTTCTGGAAAGAATCTTGGAAGTCATGAATACGTGTAATATATGCAAAGTGATATTATTTGAATTTTGGAGGTATATTTCTACTCCAGTCCTTAATGTGTTTAAATCAATCCTCTACGCAGCAAAACCTACAGCAGCGACATTCTAGCGAAAAACATGAAAGATCACTGGTTGAATAATGTTCCAATGATTTTGGCCCTGTATTGTCCAAAACGAAGTTGGCAAAGCTTGACTGTATCACGGTGGATGGGACAGTATTGTAGCTGTTTTGAGGATTGCAAACGGGTGCACAATGTCAGCTGTAGTTCACACGGGTGAGGTACACATCATTTGGGCCGGGCGCGTACCTGCAGCAAGGTGGGCGTTTGCTCCATGATGCGCACCAGCAGCTTGTCAATGTAGTCCTCCAGATCTCGCACCTGGACCTTTAGCTTCTTCAGCTCAGCCTCACGCTTCTCCAACAGCGTGGCCTGTAGTTCTGACTCAGCCCGCTGTCTCTCCGCAGCCATCTCCTGTTGCAGCAGTAGAGCAATCAGCTCCATGTTACTCAGAGTCTGGTAGTGAGTGTAGGCCTCCGACATACACACCTGGGCCCAGACAAAGAGATCCACAAAACACACAAAAATAGGATTGTCATGTGTCAGAAAAAACAAGGAAGTATGGTACATTAACGAGTACCCTTATGAGTCTGTCTGGTTAGAATAAGCAGAATAACCTAAAGTACTTTTTATTTTAATGACTATGTTCTGTTTGCTACTTAATAATGGATGTAATGTTCACAAGTCATATTGACCTGAAATAGAAGATAATATTTGAAATGACAAACCGTGAATACATCTATGGTTTTGGGATGCACACAGTTGCTTGGAGACAAGGGAGCAAAATTGGTCATGTTTTCTAGGTAGGAGGGATGGCATACTCTCGCTCACCTGTCAGTCAGACTGACACTAACCAGTTGTGGGTGTCTCAGAGTTCATGTATGCGGAAGAAGGTAGATAGCCTTTTCCTCGGATTGTGTTACACTGCCTCGTGACCCTTTATGAGCAGCAGGTCAAAAAGGTGTGCCTGGCTGCCTTAATGTGCCTCAACCGTTAGGCGTAATATGAGATCAGAGAGCTGGCTCATGAGAGGGGAACTGGCAGGTGACCAAACTGACCTGATCTGAACACAGCCTGTGTAATATAATGTTATAGCAGATGCACCAAAGTTAAATTTGTCCTGTGTGTACAGTAGAAAAACGATCAATGCCCACAAAGGTTAATTAACAGTTATTCCACAAAAGTGAGTTGTACATGAGCTGATAGCCAATGAGGCGCGTAGTGGCGGGTCAGCTATAAGCCATGTACAACAAAATTGAGTGGAATAACTGTTTTATTCTATCCACATTCACTGGATTTTGAGATACGGAGCATTTTTTAATTTTTATTTTTAGCAAATTTGATGAATAAAAGGGCGGCACGGTGGTGTAGTGGTTAGCGCTGTAGCCTCACAGCAAGAAGGTCCAGGTTCGAGCCCTGTGGCCGGTGAGGGCCTTTCTGTGTGGAGTTTGCATGTTCTCCCCGTGTCCGCGTGGGTTTCCTCCGGATGCTCCGGTTTCCCTCACAGTCCAAAGACATGCAGGTTAGGTTAACTGGTGACTCTAAATTGACCGGAGGTGTGAGTGTGAATGGTTGTCTGTGTCTGTGTGTCAGCCCTGTGATGACCTGGCGACTTGTCCAGGGTGTACCCCGCCTTTCGCCCGTAGTCAGCTGGGATAGGCTCCAGCTTGCCTGCAACCAAATTACTTGAAAAAATCCTCTGTAATCAATTAAGTTTTTACCTTGAAAATGGAAACTGGCTCAATGACTCCCAGCATGGTTTTCGTGCCAAGCGATCAACTATGACGGCACTATTATTATTTACAGAACACATAAGACACTCTTTAAACAAAGGCCATATAACTGGTGCTATTTTTGATTTCCGTAAAGCTTTTGATACTGTAAACCATCAGATTCTGTTGGACAAACTTATTTCATTTCAGTTATCTTCTTCTGTGATCTCAATGCTGTCTTCATATCTCACTAATAGGTCACAAGTTGTTAAGATTGGTCATGAAAGATCTGACTCTAAAGAGTGTAATATGGGTGTCCCCCAAGGTAGTATACTTGGTCCGTTACTTTTCCTGCTGTATATAAATGATCTTCCTTGCATTTGTAAATTCTCAAACTGTTTGTTGTATGCCGATGACACTGCTATTTTTCTTTCTGATTCTGACCCTAACACTATATTAATTTAAAACTATTATCTGACCTTCAGCATCTTCATGATTGGCTGGACACAAATCATTTAACCATCAACGTCAAGAAGACTGAATGTATGTATTTTTATTCCCAAAGGAAAAGCCTGTCCATCTCTGTCCCTATTACCCTTTCAAATCAAAACCTTGTGACCACAAAAACCTATAAATATCTTGGAGTGATTTTGGATTCACATCTTACTTACAGAGAACACACAATTAAGTTAGCAAGTAAAGTTAATCAGAAGCTATATGTTTATAGTAAGATCAGACCATATTTGTCACTCAGTATCACACACATATTTACATGCAATTATTCTTTCAACATTATCTTATTGTCTTCCTATTTGGTCTCTCACTACAAAAGAAATCACAGAACCAATTGCTAGATTATACAACAGAGCATTTAAGATCCACCATCAACTTCCTAGTTGGACACATCACTGTACTGCACTCACTCACTCAAATGCTCTCACTTTTCAGAACTATATTAAACACCCATGTTATGACATTTTACTTTCAGCTACAATCAAACTGTCCCATAGCTAGTCTTGCTGTGTTCCTTCCAACAACTAACATGCAACAGGGGCGGACAACAAGATCAGTAACTAGGGCACTTCTTACAGTGCCAGCCTTTAGAAACACCTATGGCCAGCGATCATTCTTTCACACTTACACTAAAATATGGAATGATATTCCACACCACATCAGAATAACACCATCTATTACTCATTTTAAAAAGGCTTATATATTTCTTTTGCTGAATAGTTATACTTGTAACCACTAACACATCATATATACTTACATACACTGATATTATTCAAAACCTTAACTGATTTATGTCTGTGTAATATTTTTTTTTTTTACTTTTATCCTTGTCCCACATTTTTGTTGCTGTTATTGTACTGTATTGTGGTGTTTATAGTTGGTGTTTTGTATTCCTGTTGTTTTATGTGCTGCAGAACAGGAACCTGCTGAAAACCAGCTGAAGCTGAGCCAGGCCCTTTAAACTGTAACTGTTTGTTACTTTTAAAAATTCCTGTATAATGAATGAATGAATGAATGACCCTGTAGAACAGGATAAAGCGGCTAGAGATAATGAGATGAGATAATTCTTGAAAAGTTTATTTAAAAAAAAATTCTTACTATCAAATACTTTTATTCTATATTTTGTTGCTTTTTGGTATTTTTGGGGGTTTTCTTCTTTAGGGTTTTTTTTTTTTGGCGGTTGGAAAATCAACTTAAAGGTGCATTACTGCCACCGACTGGGCTGGGGTGTGGAACAGCAGATTATTACCATTTATTTATTTATTTATTTATTTATTTTTTGGGGGGAGGGGTGCTGCTATATTCTTTTAGCTATTTCTGTTTCGTTTAAATACTTGAGAACAATTTTTGGGGTTTGTTTTCAAGTTTTTATTTCGCCCTTGGTTGATTCAGGAACACGCTCTGCCATTTTTTTTTCTACTCACAGTATATGAGCTGATGGCCTAGTAGAAGAGTAGCCAATCAGAGCACGCAATTGCTCATATCCAGTGAATGTGGATAGAATAATGTCATTTTAACCTGAACAGAATGCACAGGTTAATTATCTGTGAGTCTCTGAGTGAAATTCTTCCACTTTCATAGTGTCTGAACTGGATTCGGCCATTTTGGGTTTCCCCATATTTAGAATTGGTATTACCGGTACATTTATCCTTGGATTTAATGACAAATTCAGTGTTGATTAATATTGAAAACGTATCTGTGCTTAGCACATAATATAAAAATGTACAGTATATAATCTTGCTTCTCTAGAACTCTCTGGTCAGTGTCTGAGATTCCTGTAGGAACTGTCTGCCTTCTTAGATCTTGAATTTTCTATTCTTATGTTATTAATGTTACCAGTTGAACCTTGGTGAGTGAGGTTTTGTTAAATCCGAATGCTTGCACTACCTGGGGTTTCTCCGGTTCAGCTACGCTCTGCTGTGTGGAACGCCCAGGGTGGATGGAGGAGCGCAGTTTCTCCAGTACTGATTTCTTCTCTCCCGGCACTGCTGTGGTGGTCAGAGGCTTCACTGGATGAGGGCTGAACAAGCAACAATAATAATGAGAAATCAAGCACTTTAAAATAATTAGAACATTAAAAGCTTTATAGTATCAGGTTAAGCAATGCAAAACAGTAGCAACTGTGACTAATTTTGTTAGTTTTCAGCAATGAAAGACTGACGTGATGAGACAGTAAAAGAAAGTTTGTTGCACTGAAAAATCTCAGGAAAGATTCAGTGACCTTGCCTAATACTGGGACTGTAAAATATCTGTAAAATACGAGTGTGCTTTCTTTCATTGTTTGTATTCTGATCAATCTCAGACTTTCTCAATAAAGGATCTTCAACACATACCTGAGAATTGTAGTCAAAAATTAGTGATGCAGCAATTTAAGATTGAGCTTTGGAATTGGTGTGGATTCTGTTCTGAAACACTGGATAAGTATTGGACTGGATATGACATTTGTGAGCCTCATGTACTGCCATGTATGGTGTTGTGAATATGATTGTGATTTACTGACACTGCTTTCACTTGAACACAGGGATTAAATCGTCTTAAAAGCACACTGCTATCATGACAGACATTTCACATAATTTAGCAACAGAAGCTTGTAGAAAGCAGGCGTGGTTACTGTGCGGATATCAGAACTACACAATATCAGGTACTTGCCTCTACTCTATATAATATTGTTGGCCAATATTACATATCATACATACAGGACACTTTTTCGATGGAATAAGAACATGTATTCTATTCCCTTCTAGCGGGTTTTATTCATTTGGTTTGATAGCATGCAATACTGTTAGCATATCGCTTATCCTACATGTATTATGTCACTCTACCCAATGGAGAATGAGCGTTGAATATGGTTTATGATATTGCATGGTTGTCGTCAAGACATGACGTCACACATCGGAGACAAAACTTCTGCGCAAAGCGAGCGACGGTAACAATTTGTAAACAAACAATTGTAATTGTAAACAAACCATCAGGTTTGCTTCGTTAAATATGGAAGCTTTTGAGAGAATTTTGAAAGAGAAAGATGCGTTGAACACCCGAAAATAATGTGTATGTATAATAATAATAATAATAATAATGGCTTTTTTTCATGGTATATCAGATATATTCCATTCAGCTAGCATGATATTGAACTCGTCTTCGATTCGTTCAGCATCATGCTAGCTGAATGGAATATATCTGACATGCCGCTCAACGCCAGCCAATATTATTTAATAATAAGGGAAAGCATATCATAATCACAATATTAAACAGTATTTTGGTTCTATTGTGCAGCCTTAGTGGCAAGAATTTAAATGGATATCGTCATGTTTGGTTGTAATCTTACTGAAGAACATGCAGGTTGATTTCAGTGAATGCTTGGGTTTATAACCCAGCAACATCATTTAAACACTCTAATGCTAAAGAGCACATACAATATTTCAGTATTTCAACTATTAGTTCAGTCTAAACTCTTCTGTTTATAAATCTCTTATGCTGCTTTGAAACAGATGCAAGAATCATAAGAAGCAAAAATAAAAAGCGAGAAACAAAGCAAATGAAAGAGAAACCGAGCAAAAGAAAGGACATCACAGGAGCAAAGCTGAATATAGCATTGTAGCAGGAGATGGACAAAGAAAGACCAGGACTAGAACAGACCAAATTAGACATGTATGTAACCCTGTCCTCCTGCACCTGGGTGTCAGAATGGAGTGCGTGTCTCAGGTGAGGGAGGAGGGGAGGAGTGAATACACTCAAGGAGGCTCTGAGGTCTCACCTGCTCTCCTCAGCGGGAGGGCGACTGCTAGCTGGCTCTGCCTCCTCTGGGGTGAGTGTGTGCTTTGCAGTAGCCTGCAGCTGGAGTGTGGAGGTGGTGTACGAGGCCTCGGCCAGAGTGCTTCCCAAGCCGGGCCTTGTGGTTGGGTCATGCATAACAGAGGACGGGTTGGGGTCAGAAGAAGTGGCATTAGGATGAGAGAAAGAAATGGATGGACTTGTATGCAAAATGAGATCTGACAAAGGAGGTTTGGTTGAACTGATGTCAGAGCTCGCGGTTGATAAAACTGCACTGGGGTCAGTCTTGGGGGAGTTTGTAGTGGAACGTGTTCTAATGCGTGCTGATCTAACTTCTGTTTTGGAAGGGCTTCTTGAACCTCTTGGTGCTACTCGGGCATGCAAGTCCTCAAAACTGATCTTGTTGCTCTCTGAAACAGGAACATTGGATCCATTTGCTTCTGGCTTAATTTCAGCTGTTTTAGCCTTAATCTCGTCATAAATCAGAGAGTATTCAACATCATGTGGGGCATCTAAGCCTGCGTTGTCCTCTGTTGCCTCAGGTTTAAGCTGTGCCATCACACTTCCGTCATCCCTGTCTCGTTGGAGGATTGTTTGTGGACTTACAGAGCTCTCTTTGTGATTGGGATCCTCTGATTCAACCCTTATAGTAAAATCTGAATGTGGATGGACGCTTTGTTGTTCCAAGTTGTCACAGGATTTCTCAGAATGATTATTGTTGGACATTCCAGTTGAACTAACAACAGTATCTGGAGTTTCCTTTAGGGAAACTGATCCTAGCTCTGCCATTTTGTTTAGTAAATCTTGAGGAGGCACTGAGGAGAACCCACATCCTGACAAAATCCCAGACGACTCGACATCTCTAGAATTTGGGCACTGGGTTGATCCTTTGTTTCTGTCTTTATCCATCATTCCAAAAATAGTCTGGTCCACATCTGAAGGTGAGCTGTCACAATCAATAAAAGCAAACTGAGAAGAATCATTTGTATTATTGTTATTGGAATCTGGAGTAGTAATGTCTCCAGTAGGGATTATGTTCTCAATCTGCCGATCAGAAAAGGGCTTCTGTTCGGAGGAGGACTCTGGATTTATCGGAACCTGAAAGTCGCTGCACAGTGACTCACTTACAGTTGTATCACAGTCTGAGAGGCTAAATGGCGTACTGGGCACAGTGTTATCACTTCCAGAATACTGGGAGTTTCCCCGTATGTGTTCATACCCATACTGTGAATTCTTTAGTGCAATATTTAGACCTCCTTCAGTCAAATTTTTCTCTTGTCCATTTTCTAGATTTTCATCTCTGGGCATTTGTACAGTATGTGAAGGTGGACAAATGTTTGCATTCTGCTCCAGAGTAGCACAGTGCAAGTCTTTACCTAAATGGGAAGCTTTGGTGTTCGTCTCTTTAAGTCTTTCTCGATGTCGTAGGGAAGCCAAATCTGTCTGGAAGAGCACACAAGCTTCTTTTTGGACCGCAAGCTCCTGTGCTCTGTCTAGCCAGCTGTCTGAGCACCTCTCTTGAATGGGCACCGGGGTCCTCACTGGCCTTCGTGAGGCTAAAGCAGGTAGGTTACAATCCTTGGAGATTCTTTCATTAATTATGATCCCTGTTTTCGGTTTAATACTGCAGTATTCAACTGGATGAGAGTTAGGAGGTGAACCAGGGATTGTGGCTGAGGGTGGTTGAGTGGGATTCCCAACTGGCGATTTAAGACGGCTAGTGGCCAAAGCTTCAAATTCATCCCATTCCCCCCTGCTCTCAGATAAAGGACGGCTTGCTCGTGTTGCATTACTAGAGTTCACAGTGGCTGTCTCTGGTGTCCCAGGCATGAAGACAGGGAGGGACCTCTGCCTAGCTACACTCCGAGGCCTCTCTCTCTTTATAGAGGACAATTTGTTTGGTGTACCATCGTGGATAGTGCTTGGAAGGCCACTCCTTGGAGGGAATGCTGGGTAATGGTTGAATGGAGAGTTGTGGTAACCAGAAATCGCAGGAGGAGATTTCAAAGCTTCCTCGGCTATGAGCTCCTCAAAAAACGGGTTCCTTTGCAGTCGTGTGAGGAAAGGGTTGGTAGGGGAGAGGGAGGGTGGTGAAGATGAGGAATGGGAGAATGGATTAGTGGGAGGGCCAGCAGGAGAGGATGGCGTTTGGCTAGTAACAGAAACTAGGGGAAGAGAGCGTGGTGGTAGAGTGGGGTAGCAGGGAGGGAGGGAAACGGATGTTTCTGGGCTGCTTTCTACTTTAGGAGGAACTCCCAGCCTGTGGAGGGAAGGCACAAGTAGTCCTCTTAGTCATATCCATGTGTATTAGGGCCATAACTGCTGCTGCTAGAGGGATTTATAAAAAGACTTTCTCTATAAGATAAGAAAAAAAAAAAAACCTCTTCATATCAGTGAAACATCAGTGAAAAGCTTTAGATTGGCTGATTACCATTGGCGTTGACTACACCGTGCCTTTTTGGCATGTTGTGGCATGGCTTGATTTAGACCATCTCTTTGAATGAATTAATCACTACGAAAAAAATCTTAATTATTCTGCATTAAAAATGTCCATTCCTGTTACATAAAAAATGCTGAGAACATAATGGAAAAACCTGACAGCTTAAAATTGCTGATTAGTTTAAATGAAATGGAGGTATAAGCTATAATAACAAAAACAGTAATAAAAATGTGTCCAGTCTCTGTAAAACATGCTATTACTCACAAAAAAAAACTACTTAGCAACAGAAAATCAAATGCATTAAAAAAATTAAAAATAAAAAAAATAATTAAAAAAAAGGGAGGACATTAACCAAGCGGATAATTAACCTTCTAAAATATGTGCATGCACAAACAATGCAAATATGTCAAAATAATAAGCATTATCCATAGGGGATGCTTTCTTCTGCAAAAAATACATAACTGAAAATGTTTGAAGGGTTGCAATACAGGATGACTGATACATGGTAAACGTGTGAAGCATTAAATGATAAAACATAACAGTTCCAGTGTACGTATTTCATTGAGCCTGAAAGATGCAGATAAATATTCAAGATGACAAACTGTAAACATGTATAAATACTCAGAGAACAGAGATTTACAGAAAACAGTACCATGGTCAGGAAGTGTATATTTTTGGATTCTGTAAGTGCTTCATCGCAGTCACTCACCTTGGCTTGTTTTGGGTGTCACTGGAACCAAACCAGCCACGTAGACGTCCCTCCTGACCCTGCTCGGGTTTGGCTGGGAGAGAGTCACTCCTTCCGCTGGAAAACAGAGTCTTCCTCAGCTTCTTCCCTTTATCTGAGACATCTGCAGTGGAAGAAGCCATCACCAGGGGGGCAGTAGCCTGCACCGGCTTCCCTTCTGAGATACTGATTCCCACCTTTGAAAAGCCCTCAGCCTCTCCCTCAAGCTCCTTTTTGCTCTTGTCAATGGAGCTACGCCTCTGTGTGTCTTCATTGCGACGGGTAAGATTCTGCAGCGAGCGTGATAAAGGAGAGCATTTCTCGAGTAGCGTGCGCTTGATTGGAAGACTTCCAGGTCCTTTGGAGTAGATGGGCTCAGAGTAAACATGGCTGCCATTGATGCAGAGGGTGGACTTAGAGAGCAGCATGTTCTGGCCTTTTACACTCTCTACAGCCGTACTGGGACGTGAGGAAACTGTGATCTTACTGGCCTCATCACTATGTGCACGCTTGTGGGTCATCACTTTAGGAGCCGTGAACACCATGTGGACATACCGAGAAAGCACAAGATAGAAAGAGTCAACAGTGGGTGAGCTGAAGCACCAAGAGTACACATTCACTCAAGCTTAGAAAACATGATTTGATTAAAGCTATAGTCATGGACTTATAAATCCACCATAATTTTATGGTATATACAGTGCCCTCCACAATTATTGGCACCTCTTGTAAAGAAAGAGTTAAGGAAAAAAATCCACCTTTTGGTGAGATTTTTTCATCTCACACTGAAAAAATGAGAAAAATCCATTGTTTAATTGAAATATATTTACTCGGAGAAAAACAAATCCCTCATCAAGAAAATTTTCAACAAAAACACATGCGACACTATTACTGGCACCTCAGGAAATTATAGTGAAAACAAACAATGTAATTGAAGCATGTTTCCCATTTAAATTGTCCATTTTCGTGTTGACTGGAGTGTATAGGAACTTTCAAGCTGTAATCCATGACTTCCTGATCAACTGGGGTACAAATATGAGGTGACACGGAGGCCAATTTGCTTAGTCATCCATCAACATGGGAAAGATAAGAGAACACACAAAGCAAAGGGAGTGTGTTGACCTTCATGAGTCAGGGAACTGTTATTAAAAATAAATAAATAAAATAGTTATTTGCCTGAAAATGCCTATTTCTACTGTTATGGCAATAATAATAATAAAAAAAGCAGACACCAACTGGAACTGTCACAAACTTACCTGGAAGAGGAGCCAAGTTTATTTTGTCCCCACATACAGTGAGGAGGATGGTAAGAGACTCATTAAAAAAATCCCCAAGGAACACGGTTGGTGACTTACAAGAAAAAGTAAAATCTTGGGGTTTCCAATTCTCCAAAACCACAATCAGACACCATCTCCATGTTAACAGATTATTTGGAAGATATGCCAGGAAAAAAAAAAAAGCCTTTTTCTCACAGTTCATCACAAACATAAGCACCTGAAATTTGTGAAATGCTACTACAACGTTGATTGGAATCATGTTCTATGGTCTAATGTAACAAAAAATTAAGCTTTTTGGCAATAAACACTCAAGGTGGGTTTGGCGTAAAAAGAAGGATGGTTATGATGAAAAGAACCCGATCTCAACTGTAAAACATGGTGGAAGCTGTGTGATGTTTTGGGGCTGTTTTTCCTCCAAAGACCCTGGAAACCTTGTTAGGGTACATGGCATCATGGACACCATGAATTTCCAGGACATTTTAAATCAAAATCTAGCGGTCTCTGCCAGGAAACTAAAACTGGGTCGTCATTGGAGCTTCCAGCAGGACAATGATCTGAAGCATATGTCCAAATCAACATAAAAATGGCTAGCTGAAACAGAATCAAGCTTTTCCCATGGTCATCTCAGTCCCTTGACCTGAACCCCATTGAAAATCTGCGGGCTGAGCTGAAGAGGAGAGAGAGCAAGAGACAGGGTCAAGGACCCTGGATGATCTGGAGAGATTGTGTAAAGAGAAATGGTTTCAGATGCCCTGCTCTATATCTCCAACCTTATAAAATGTTATAGGAGACTCAGTGCTGTTTTACTGGCAAAAGAAGATTGTAGAAAGTATTAAATGCAGGGGTGCCAATAATAGTGGCACGTGTTTAGTTGAAAATATTTCTTGAGGGATTTTTTTCTCTGAATAAATTTATTTCAATTAAAGGTTGGATTTTTCTCATTTTTTCAGTCCGAGACGAAGCTACTTCACCAAAAGGTGGCTTTTTTCCCCCTTAATCTTTACAAAGGGTGCCAATAACCATGGAGGGCACTGTATCTGACTGACTAACTAGCTCACATTTTTTCAAAGCAGTGTTCCATACACCTGAGAGAAAATATAGCAAAGTTTTACAACCTAAAAAAAAGTACACTAACAGCAAATCATTACCCTATTTTTAATACAGTAAATAAAACTCTGAAGCTGAAGGTTAGCAAAAATCTAAACCACGTCGCATTGTCTGGTATTGCTTATTGTTAGGCTAGGCTACTGCTCCTTCCCGACAGAGGATGGGAAGGAGCAGTAGCCTAGCCTAACAATAAGCAATACCGGACAATGTGCAATATAATGTGCAATATCTCTCCTGCTGCCCCCCCTTTTTTTTTACTTCCCCCCCCTTCCACATATCTTATTCTTTTTATATTTGTATATGTAAATACTTAATTTAATCTAATTTATCTAGAAGTTTTTTCTCTATTTTCTATTCTCTGTTTATCCTGTAATGATGCTGCTGGAATCTTAATTTCCCTGAAGGAACCCTCCCGAAGGGATCAATAAAGTTCTAATCTAATCTAATCTAATCTAATCTAATCTAATCATTTTTCAATGTTTAATGTTTTACTGTTTATGGCTTGCAGTTTGGTTAGACAGCTGGTGATCTTGCTAGAAATCAGCTCAAATGAACTTTGCAAACTAACTTGGACCTATAGAAATTCCCATTGTATACTTTTTTAAATGTAACTTGGGGGCGGCACGGTGGTGTAGTGGTTAGCGCTGTCGCCTCACAGCAAGAAGGTCCAGGTTCGAGCCCCATGGCTGGCGAGGGCCTTTCTGTGTGGAGTTTGCATGTTCTCCCCGTGTCCGCATGGGTTTCCTCTGGGTGCTCCGGTTTCCCCCACAGTCCAAAGACATGCAGGTTAGGTTAACTGGTGACTCTAAATTGACCGTAGGTGTGAATGTGAGTGTGAATGGTTGTCTGTGTCTATGTGTCAGCCCTGTGATGACCTGGCGACTTGTCCAGGGTGTACCCCGCCTTTCGCCCGTAGTCAGCTGGGATAGGCTCCAGCTTGCCTGCGACCCTGTAGAACAGGATAAAGCGGCTAGAGATAATGAGAGGAGATGTAACTTGACTTATTATTACTAAATCGATTGGATAGCTTGTACTTGCATTTATGTGATCATCTTTGATGTTTCCTAATTTCAACAAATTGCTTTTGCCCATTTCTCTATAACACCCGGATTTCAAATGCCTGGTGTGTCCAATCCTAAACCACTGGTGGTACCCATCAGATATATTTTGAGCAAGCATGCTTAGAGCGTTTGTTATATATCTGTTTTTGATGCTGTCCCTGAGAAGGATTAGCGATAGGTGAACAGACACATCATGGTGTTTTGTATGTGTTTTTCCTCTCTCCCTCTCCCCATCTTAAATGTAGTTAGGATACCCTGGAAATCAAGCCAATTTGATGTCGTGACTGGTAGATTAAAACTGATGTCTTAGCATCATTTGCACTTTGTCAACACTAGATTTTAAATACCAGATACAGAATATTTAAACAGTTATTCCATGGAATCGAGTCGTACATGAGCCGATAGCCGATGAGGCGCGTAGCGCAATGTTGGCTATAAACAGTGCACGATGAGATTGAGTGGAATAACTGTTTTATTCTATCCACATTCAATGGATTTTGAGAAATGGAGCATTTTAATTTTTAGCAAATTCGATAAATAAAATCTTTATAAAAAACGCCAGACAAAATCATTTCAGCTACATGCAAACAAACTGGCAGAACGACAGTAGCAATTTGTGAAAAATGCTACAATAATTATTGAAAAAATAAGATACATTCTTACCATCAAATACTTTTATTCCATATTTTGTTGCTTTTTTTGTATTTTTTGGGGTTTTGTTTTCAAGTAGAGGTTTTATTTCGTCCTCGGTTGGTTCAGTAACACTCTGCCGTTTTGTTTTTCTTTGCTCACAGTATATGAGCTGATAGCCTCGTCGTAGTCAATCAGAGCATGTGATTACTCATATCCAGTGAATTTGCATAGAATAATTGACATTTTCTAGTTACCATAAATTGCAAACTATTACTGCCTAGACTGTTATTACCGAGGCTACTTACTTACTACTGAAGCTGCCCAACTCTACCTACAAAATCATATTAATCAAATTAAAAAAACAAAACAAAACCTGAAAAGACTTGACAAGTCTCCAAACTAAACTGCTCACCCCTCTTGGTTATCTGCTTTTAAAAAACTAACAAATTATCAATCTGTTCCCAAGGTGCCAAGATGTCCTACCCTTTACTGCCCCATCTGTATCAGAGTGGAAAGGCTCCATGACTCTGCTGCTGTAGACAGGTGTGCTGCTTAACTCTATGGGAACAAAAGGATCCCCTGCTGATGAGGCCATGCTGCTCTCCGAGGCCAATGATGAACAGGATCGTGTGTCAGAGTTCTTTCGCAACTTCCCCTTCAGAAAGAAGCCCTTCACCTTGCTCTTGCCTTCATCAGCACACTCCTCCTGTACTGAGTCCTCCCCTCCACCATCATCCTGGAAAGTCTGACTCGTTGAGCTTGACAGAGCAGCATAGCGACCAGGGAGGATGGCTGAGGAAGACTCGACGTCTCCTTTTTTCTTGCCTGTGACACGGTCCTTCAGCTTGCCGAAGGCTGAGCGAGGCTTGTCCTGGATGGTCAGATCATACATGCTGGCTGTCATGTTATTGCGAGTGAACTGGATGGTAAGCTGCAGCTCTCCTCGCTCCTTCTCCTTCCTCCTAGCTTTAGAACGCAACTTTAGCCACCTGTACCAGACAGACAGAAAGCACACACTTCAGGACACACTCTGTAAATAATATTCATTATTGAATATAAAGTGCATTCAGAAAGTATTCAAATCCCATCATTTTTTCAGTATTTTGTTGTTACAGACTTACTCCAACATGGATACATATAGAAAAACAGTCTTTCCTCACAGCTCCCTGGTTCGATCCTGAGCTTAGGTTACTGTCTGTGTTGAGGTTCACATGTTCTCCCCTTGTCTGCATGGGTTTCCTCCAGGTTTTCTAGTTTCCTCCTACCTCCCTGTAGTTGGATTAGCTATGCTAATGACACCTAGGTGTGAACGAGTGTTTGCATGATGCCTTGCAATGGACTGGCACTTGATCCAGGGTGTAATTTCTCCTCGCACCAGCATTCCTAGGATAGGCTTCAGATCCATCATGACCCTGACCAGAATAAAGCAGTCACTGAAGATGAATGAATGAATGAAATATGCTGTATTCGAAAAGAAAAAAGCACAAGCTTTCACCAGTTAACCTTTGAAATATCACATTTCCATAAATATTCAGACCAGAACTTTACTAGAACTTAATTGAAGAATCTTAACAGTGATTACAGCCTTCTGACATCTTCCTATGTGTGATACTCCAAGTTTGGTCTACCTGGATTTGGAAATCTTCTCTCGTTCTTCTCTGGAGCACCTCTCAAGCTCTGTCAAACAAGTGCAAAATATTGCTGCTATTATAAGGACTCCCCAGAGGTGTTCAGCAGGGATCAAGTCTTGCTGGGTCACCTCAGACCTCTGGGTCAAGAGGATGAGACTTGTTTTGAAAACACCCCTGTGTTGTCTTGCTGGTATATTTTGGGTCATTGTCCTGTTCGAAGGCAAACCTTCTGTAAAAATCTAAAAGGTCTCGAGTGCTCCTAATGAAGGCTTTCCCTCAATAATGCCTCTGTACTTGACCTCTTCATCTTTTCCCTTGATCCTGAAAAAAGATCCCCACAGCATGATGCTGCCACCACTGTGCTTTACTGTAGGCATGAAATTAGTCCAGTGATGTGCAATACCTGGCTCCTTTCAGATGCACTGCTTGGTATTCAAACCAGAAAGTTCAATCTTGGTTTCATCAATTCATAGAATCTTGTTTATCATGACCTGAGAGTCCTTTAAGTGCCTTTTGGTAAAATCCAAACAAGATGTCATCTGCTGTTCACTTCGGAGTGGCTTCTGTCTGGCCAGTCTACAATTAAGGCCTAATTGGTTGTACTGCAGAGATGGCCATGCTTCTGATAAATTCTCTCATCACCACACTGGACCTCTGTAGTTCTGTCACAGTGACCTTCATGGTTGTTGGTTAGATCCTTGACTTGACACTTTCTTTCCTGAAGCTGTAGAAAATATTTTAGTGGTTCTGACCATTTCTTCCTAACAGCCACTGTAGTCAGAGAGACTGTCAAAGCTGCAGATATTTTTCAATACTCCCCCCCCCAAGACCTTTGCCTCAACACAATCCTGTCCGTTTTATTTTTTGCTTTGTTATGAACCAGGCTTGTAGTACTCGAGTCCAGGACTCGGACTCGAGTCTGACTCGTGCACTAATTTTAAGGACTCGTGACTTGACTTGGACTTGAGCACTGATGACTCGGACTCGTGCGTTAACTGCATTTGGACTCATAATTTGGAGATGAGGACTTGGATTTTTTTCCTTATTTTTTTGTAACATGCCATAATAATTTGGCATAAGATATTTATATCTAGATTAATTTTATACTAATTTCATGCAAGAGAATGCACAGTCACCTGTTCATTAGTCATGTTCAGGAACAAACTAACGTTAACGGTGCTAAAATGCCTGGAGAGAACGCCCCAGGATTGTCCACTTTGCTTATACAGACTTCTTGTGCAGTGGGGGGAAAAAAAACGCACTGCTGTGTGTTCCATATGTAGAACTATTGAGGAGACGACGGGGACAACCTCGAACTTCAATTGTCATTTGGCAAGACTCCACCCAGAGAAGTACAACCCCGATTCCAAAAAAGTTGGGACAAAGTACAAATTGTAAATAAAAACGGAATGCAATGATGTGGAAGTTTCAAAATTCCATATTTTATTCAGAATAGAACATAGATGACATATCAAATGTTTAAACTGAGAAAATGTATCATTTAAAGAGAAAAATTAGGTGATTTTAAATTTCATGACAACAACACATCTCAAAAAAGTTGGGACAAGGCCATGTTTACCACTGTGAGACATCCCCTTTTCTCTTTACAACAGTCTGTAAACGTCTGGGGACTGAGGAGACAAGTTGTTCAAGTTTAGGGATAGGAATGTTAACCCATTCTTCTCTAATGTAGGATTCTAGTTGCTCAACTGTCTTAGGTCTTTTTTGTCGTATCTTCCGTTTTATGATGCGCCAAATGTTTTCTATGAGTGAAAGATCTGGACTGCAGGCTGGCCAGTTCAGTACCCGGACCCTTCTTCTACGCAGCCATGATGCTGTAATTGATGCAGTATGTGGTTTGGCAATGTCATGTTGGAAAATGCAAGGTCTTCCCTGAAAGAGACGTCATCTGGATGGGAGCATATGTTGCTCTAGGACCTGGATATACCTTTCAGCAATGATGGTGTCTTTCCAGATGTGTAAGCTGCCCATGCCACACGCACTAATGCAACCCCATACCATCAGAGATGCAGGCTTCTGAACTGAGCGCTGATAACAGCTTGGGTCGTCCTTCTCCTCTTTAGTCCGAATGACACGGCATCCCTGATTTCCATAAAGAACTTCAAATTTTGATTCGTCTGACCACAGAACAGTTTTTCACTTTGCCACAGTCCATTTTAAATGAGCCTTGGCCCAGAGAAGGACATCTGCGCTTCTGGATCATGTTTAGATACGGCTGCTTCTTTGAACTACAGAGTTTTAGCTGGCAACGGCAGATGGCACGGTGAATTGTGTTCACAGATAATGTTCTCTGGAAATATTCCTGAGCCCATTTTGTGATTTCCAATACAGAAGCATGCCTGTATGTGATGCAGTGCCGTCTAAGGGCCCAAAGAGCACAGGCACCCAGTATGGTTTTCCGGCCTTGACCCTTATGCACAGAGATTCTTCCAGATTCTCTGAATCCTTTGATGATATTATGCACTTTAGATGATGATATGTTCAAACTCTTTGCAATTTTACACTGTCGAACTCCTTTCTGATATTGCTCCACTATTTGTCGGCGCAGAATTAGGGGGATTGGTTTTCCTCTTCCCATCTTTACGTCTGAGAGCCACTGCCACTCCAAGATGCTCTTTTTATACGCAGTCATGTTAATGACCTATTGCCAACTGACCTAATGAGTTGCAATTTGGTCCTCCAGCTGTTTCTTTTTTGTACCTTTAACTTTTCCAGCCTCTTATTGCCCCTGTCCCAACTTTTCTGAGATGTGTTGCTGTCATGAAATTTCAAATGAGCCAATATTTGGCATGAAATTTCAAAATGTTTCACTTTCGACATTTGATATGTTGTCTATGTTCTATTGTGAATATCAGTTTTTGAGATTTTTAAATTATTGCATTCCGTTTTTATTTACAATTTGTACTTTTTTGGAATCGGGGTTGTAAGTGACACACTATGTTCATTGCTCTGTTGATAGCAGGGCTTGCTGACCGATGAACTAGCTAGTGTTAACCCTCTCTCATGTTATTTGCCCTGTTGATAGTGGGCGGGGCTTGCTGAGCAATGAACAAGCTTTTTATCTGTAGCCTATTAATTAAAATTGGGCAATCAAGTAGTAACATTAGTCCAACATAGCAGCAGAAACGGTTTCACATAAAGGCAGCAACAGCCACCATCAAATGGTGCGATTGGAGTCTTGTTCTCGGACTCGAAATTTTCTTTAATGACTTGGACTTGAACACTGGGGACTCGAGACTGGACTCGGGGTTTAGTGACTCAACTACAACACTTATGAACCATCATACTTGAAAAGTTATAAACACAGAGATAGTAATGGTTTTAACTCTCTTGCTTAATGTGCTTTTCTCTATAAAACAATAAGCAGGATGTCTTTAACAAACTCACCTAAAAGCATGTTCCATGTACTAATCTTGTAGATCTTCTAAATTAGTACACAGTAAATACTTCCAAATATATACATCCTTGAAGACACAGCTTATGATAAACATGATAAGAGCTGTTCCATATTTGTATGATGTCTCCACACCCCTCCACAGTGGAAACTATGAATTGCAGAATTGTTGAAACATTTTACATGTCAACAGTGAAATCTGCTCTCCAGTATGTTCGACTCTGATCTGCTCCCTAGGAGAGAACATGCAGCTATAGCATCAAGTAAAATGCTGCCCTAAAGCAACAGAAGTACAAGAACTCTTATAGGAGCCAAACATAAATCACAGGTCTGCTCAGATAGAGGAGAATGGCTTCTGATGCACTGCATTTGTACAGCAATGTGCCTTTGTTTGAAAGAGGAGCAGTGTTCCAAGTATTTCCTCCACTTCCGGTCTCACACAGAGCTCCTCAAAGGAGCACAAATCAGACACGTGCAGAAGCCAACACAAATGACGAGAGAGAGAAAGAGAAAAAGAAGGGTGGATGCTGTTCTGAACAAAATTAAATCCAGATGTTTGCATTGTTTCTGCACTCCTACACCACTGTCTGCTGACTGAGGATACTGTAGGAAGGGTTGGATCTTCTCCTTGTGTCCCTACATGTGACCTCGACAGTCAGGAACAATGCAGGCCCTGACAACCATGACAGAGAAACCAACACTCTGTGTTCTTGACTTTTTCTTGTAAATATAGCATATGCTTTCACAATTGCTAAAGAGGTGCAGCCGGATATAACAGAAATATTACATCATAACTCCAAAGAGCTCAGACAGGCAAATGTGGATAACTGTCTGTTCAGTAACTGACAGTGTTAGGTATGTGTTTGCTACTTTCCAAAAAACAGAAGAAGTGGCATTTCAAAGCAGTGCAAAAAGAAAAATTCATCCTTTCATTCATCTTCAGTAATCGGTTATCCTGGTCAAAGTGGTGGTGGATCTGGAGTCTAGCCCTGCACATGAAGTGGAAATACAGCCTGGACGGGATGCTAGTCCATTACAAGACACCTCTCACACACACACACACACACACACACACACACACACACACACACACACACACACACACTTATTCAGGAAAGGGCATCCAATCCACTTATTGGACAGTTTTTGTGAGAATACTGGATAACCCAAAGAAAACTTAGACACGGGAAGAACAAGGCCACAAAGGAAGTAACCCAAGCTCAGGATTGACTAGAGACCCAGGACATGGTAAGGGAGTACTGGTACCTGCTGCCTTGATATTACATTACATTACATTACAGGCATTTAGCAGACGCTCTTATCCAGAGCAACATACAACATACCCAGAGCAGCCTGGGGAGGAGTTGGGGGCTAGGTTAGCCTGGGCCCGCCCATCCTAAGTGTGACGCAACACGGGGGCCTGTTGCGAACTTAGTCTGGCAAGGCAAGCTATCTCCAGCTCTTCCAAGCTCCCGAAAAATCGGGAGCTAATCAACTTTGAGCATCTCCAACAGCCCTGGGTAGAGGCGTGTTCAAGGCAGTGACGTAGTAGAACTGCGACCGGAAGCCATAGATTGTTTACAGAATCTATGCCGGAAGCGCTTCATTCACTAGAAACATTACGAACATGGAGCAGCGGCAAGCCTTTAACACAGCGGTAGATGCTGTATTGAAAGCATTCAGCGGGAAGTTCTCATTGAAAACGGAGCAAAGAGCAGCCCTGGAGGTATTTATCTTCTTCCTGTTACTCAAGCAGTTTCCGTCGCGTCACATACGTCAGAGGAAAGAGTGATGTGATTGGTTTAAGCTTCATCACAGCCTTTTCTGGCTTCGACCAGTAGCAAACTGAGGCATTTCAGGGAGGCGGGTCAACCACGCGCTTTGGGAAACGGTTGGGCTTAATATCTTTGCCAGACCAATGCTCGCAGAGCTTTGAAGTTGCGTTAGCCAGACTAGGGTTAGGTGCCTTGCTCAAGAGCACTTCAGCCATTCCTGCTGGTCCAGGGAATCAAACCAGTGACACCTTTTAGTCCCAAAGCTGCTTCTCTAACCATTAGGCCATGACTTCCCCCATGATATTATTGGTTAATATTAATTTTCCCCCTCACACACATGCATGATGATGTAGTCAAAAATGAAAGTCATTTCGAGGCAGGCAAAAGTCATTGTAATTTAAGAGGATATTACAGAAAAGTGATCTCAGGTATTCAGCAAATAATATGAGCAGGGTTCAGCTCTGATTTCACAATGTCTTTACGGCTGATACAAAGGTTTGTTTTTAGTGCTGGGAAACCAATAGAATTTCAGAAAAAGGGGCATCTGAAATAAAAACATGATGGAGCTTGATAATGTTGTTTCTCAGCCCAACTCACTGATGTCTTGCCCTTGCCTTTGTTTTTAAAGCCTTTAGCCAAGAGGTCTCAGTGCCACATACTTCCTTTTCTTTCCAAAAATAAAGCTCAGTCATCCTGACTTAGTAAAACAACACTGCAAATATGGCCATAGCATAATGACTGCCATAATGGCACATCTTCTAAATGAACTGATTGAAAGATAAAACTGATTTAAAGATACCAGTTTCAGGGTCTTGTGTGCTGCTATGCAGTGGAACATGCAGGTGCATGTTTAGTGATTGATGCCGTAATGTTCCCAGAACACACTGGCACAGCCCCTGCTAAGGCTGGCACTGCACCAGCACACAGCTCTCTCACATACACTCGATTTTATCTGAACGGTGCTGCTACTCTGCCCATGCCAGGCCTATCTCACCTCTTATTTTTATTTGTCACATGCACACTTCAAGCACAGTGAAATTCATCCTCTGCATTTAACCCATCTGAAGCAGTGAACACACGCGCACACATGCCCAGAGCAGTGGGCAGCCACACACAGCGCCCGGGGAGCAGTCAGGGGTTAGGCACCTTGCTCAAGGGCACCTCAGCCCAAGGCTGCCCCACATCAACCTAACTGCATATCTTTGGACTGTGGGGGAAACCGGAGCACCCAGAGGAAACCCACGCTGACACGGGGAGAACATGCAAACTCCACACAGAAAGGCCCTCACCAGCCGCTGGGTTCGAACCCGGAACCTTGTTACTGTGAGGCGACCGTGCTAACCACTACACCACCGTGCCACCCTAATTACCTGTATGCCATGTGGGAAAAGAGACAGGGCTTATTGCCAGTTGTTATCAGTTTTGCATCTTCCTTTCCTCATAAGTGTCTGTTCAACTGTGACATGAATATACAGATACTTAAGTGTTTCAGTTTAACAACAAGAAGCAGAAACACACCTCTACAATGCTTTATATATGCAAGTTCTTTTTTTTGAAGAAGATGCTTTTATTTGTCACATTTACTGTACATTATGACACAGTGAAATTCTTTTCTCCACATATCCCAGCTTGTTGGGAAGCTGGGGTCAGATTGAACCCCCCTGGAGCAGACAAGGTTAAGGGCCTTGCTCAAGGGCCCAACAGAGGCAGCATGGCAGTGCTGTGACTTGAACAGCCTGAGCTTCTGATCAGTAACCCAGAACCTTAACCATAAAGCCACCAAGTCTATCATTGCTTTAGTGCTTCAATTACCTCCACCAAATTTGTTAGAGGTGGTTATGTTTTCGCCTCCGTTTATTTGTCTTTTCCCAACGGAACTCAAAAGGTAGTGAACAGATTTTGAGGAAATTTTGAGGAAAGGTGAGCCATGGGCCAAGGAAAAATTGATTAGATTTTGATGCAAATCTGAATACGTATGTGGATCTAGGATCCACATATGTATGCAGATCCAGGATTTTTTTTTCTGTTCCCAACGTAACGCAAAAACTAGAGAACTGATTTTGAGGAAATTTTGAGGAAAGGTGAAACATCGTCGAAGGAACAATTGATTAGATTTTGATACAAATCCGAATATGTATGTGGATCCAGGATTTTTTTTCTTGTTCCCAACGTGACTCAAAAAGTAGTAAACGGATTTTGATGAAATTTCAGTAAAGGTCGGCCATCGTCCAAGGAACAATTGATTAGATTTTGATACAAATAGGAACATGTATGTGGATCCAGGATTTTTTTTTTCCTGTTCCCAACGTAACTCAAAAAGTAGTGAACAGAATGTGATGAAATTTCAGGAAAGGTGGGCCATTGTCCAAGGAACAATTGATTAGATTTTGATACAAATCCAAATATGTATGTGGATCCAGGATTTTTTTTCTTGTTCCCAACGTGACTCAAAAAGTAGTGAACGGATTTTGATGAAATTCCAGTAAAGGTGGGCCATCGTCCAAGGAACAATTGATTAGATTTTGATACAAATCCGAATATGTATGTGGATCCAGGATTTTTTTTTCTTGTTCCCAACGTAACTCAAAAAGTAGTGAACGGATTTTGATGAAATTTCAGTAAAGGTCGGCCATCGTCCAAGGAACAATTAATTAGATTTTGATGCAAATCCGAATATGTATGTGGATCCAAGATTTTTTTTTTCTTGTTCCCAATGTGACTCAAAAAGTAGTGAACGGATTTTGATGAAATTCCAGTAAAGGTGGGCCATCGTCCAAGGAACAATTGATTAGATTTTGATGCAAATCCGAATATGTATGTGTATCCAGGATTTTTTTTTCCTGTTCCCAACATAACTCAAAAAGTAGTGAACGGATTTTGATGAAATTTCAGTAAAGGTCGGCCATCGTCCAAGGAACAATTAATTAGATTTTGATGCAAATCCGAATATGTATGTGGATCCAGGATTTTTTTTCTTGTTCCCAACGTGACTCAAAAAGTAGTGAACGGATTTTGATGAAATTCCAGTAAAGGTGGGCCATCGTCCAAAGAACAATTGATTAGATTTTGATGCAAATCCGAATATATATGTGGATCCAGGATTTTTTTTTTCTTGTTCCCAACGTAACTCAAAAAGTAGTGAATGGATTTTGATGAAATTTCAGTAAAGGTCGGCCATCGTCCAAGGAACAATTAATTAGATTTTGATGCAAATCCAAATATGTATGTGGATCCAGGATTTTTTTTCTTGTTCCCAACGTGACTCAAAAAGTAGTGAACGGATTTTGATGAAATTCCAGTAAAGGTGGGCCATCGTCCAAAGAACAATTGATTAGATTTTGATGCAAATCCGAATATGTGGATCCAGGATTTTTTTTTCCTGTTCCCAACATAACTCAAAAAGTGGTGAACGGATTTTGATGAAATATCAGGAAAGGTCGGCCATCGTCCAAGGAACAATTGATTAGATATTGATGCAAATCTGAGTATGTTGCTTGGTGAAGATATACCCTCTACTGAGTTCCCTTCTAGTTAGTAATGTAAAGAAATAAATAGCAAAGGTAGCATGAGCATAACCACATTATGCAACCATAATATCTGGTTTGTTCCTCAATGGTGAAGTTGCACATAATTGCTGTACTGGCTGAAAAAAAAGGCTCCCAATACTATTATTAAAATACAGTCAGAATCCATTAAGTCTGAATGATGTGAATAACCTGTATGAGATTTGATTTGAGGTCAGATATTTGTAGAGGGGCAGCTATAGCACCAAGAAGAACTGCTGCAACATAAACAAACAGTGTCTGTGACTGGCCTTTACTGCATGTGTCATCATGTAGGAATAACTGTTGGGTGTGTGCACAATTACAGCTCGTCAGTGTTTAAACTAATCTGCACCTCATTCATGCAGGTTTTTCTAATTCTTTAGGTCTGCATCATTAAAACAACAGCATTGCATTATAGGCTCAGTCAGGTATGTATGTGTGTGTGTGTGTGTGTGTGTGTTATTTCACAACTTACTCGTTCCTTGGACATGTCCCTGCCTGAAATATTTTATCCAAAGACACAACGACTTCACCGAGGAACACGTCGAGTCCGATGAGCACCCGGAGCATGACGGTGAGGATCAAATCCCCGCTGCCGGGCGGATGCGCCCCCATACACTCCAGCAGGCCGGGCTGCAGCTCCAGGGAACACTCCTCATTCCACTCCGGCTCGGCCGCTTTCTCTGCCAGACCCGTCGTGTACTTCAGCTTCCCCAGCTGGATAACGGTGTACACATAGCGGCTGCCCTGCTTGCCCTTGGTTCGCAGCGCCCTGGCACGAAGGACGGTCACGTTGACGTGGGTCGGGACCCATCTCTGATCCTCATCGTCCAGGCTGATCAGAGGCATGGCCCAAAAACTAGCAGATGTCCTGAAACCACTAATGCACTATCCCGCAGTTATGCGTGTCTGTAAAATCTCCGCATTCTCCTCCTCCAGACAGACAGACAGACAGACAGACAGAGTCGCAGAGCAGCGCGTCAAGAGAAAGCGACAGAAACCTCAAACACCGCCGACGCTCATAAAAGCAACAACAAATAACAATTTAACAGCAGAGTCGCTACTTTTTTGCATCAACCGAACAGATTGCTGTGTTTTGACAGCAGCTCAATCCGGCCCCGCCCTCCTTTCTCTCTCTCTCTCTCTCTCTCTCACAGTAGGCCTGTTGTGCAGCAGTACTCGAAATTTAAAGAGAAAGCCAGCACATTGTTGTTTCTCAGGGCTCAGTCTATCTAATATCTACAGTGGCATGCAAAAGTTTGGGCACCCTTACTGAAAATGTCTGTTACTGTGAATAGTTAAGTGAGCAGAAGATGAACTGATCACCGAAAGGCATAAAGGTAAAGACGACACATTTCTTTTCAGCGTTTTCTGTAAGATTTGTGTATTATTTTTGTTCTGTACAACTGGAGAGTGAAAAAAGAAAAGGAACGCCATGCAAAAGTTTGGGCACCCCAATACATTTGAGTTCTCAGGTAACTTTTACCAAGGTTCCAGACCTTAATCAGCTTATCGAGCTGTGGCTTGTTCAAATTCTTCGTTAGGAAAGGTCAGATGATGCAGATTTCAAAGCTGTATAAATTCTCTGACTCCTCAAACTTGTCCCTAAAATCAACAGCCATGGGCTCCTCTAAGCAACTCCCTCGCATTCTGAATAATAAAATAATTGATGCTCACAAAGCAGGAGAAGGCTACAAGAATGTAGCAATGTGTTTTCAGGTAGCTGTTTCCTCAGATTGTAATGTTATCAAGAAATGGAAGTTAACAGAAACAGTGGAGATCAAGGTGAGGTCTGGAAGATGAAGAAAACTTTCTGAAAGAACTGCTCATTGGATTGCTAGAAAGGCAAATAAAAACCTCTGTTTGACTGCAAAAGACCTTCAGAAAGATTTAGCAGACCCTGGAGTGGTGGTGCACTGTTCTACTATGCAGCGACACCTGAACAAATATGACCTTCATGGAAGAGTCATCAGAAGAAAACCGTTCCTGTGGCCTAGCCACAAAATTCAGCATCTGAAGTTTGCAAATGAACATCTAAATAAGCCTGATGCATTTTGGAAATGAGTCCTGTGGACTGATGAAATCAAAATAGAACTTTTTGGCCACAATGTGCAAAGGTGGGCGGCACGGTGGTGTAGTGGTTAGCGCTGTCGCCTCACAGCAAGAAGGTCCTGGGTTCGAGCCCCGGGGCTGGTGAGGGCCTTTCTGTGTGGAGTTTGCATGTTCTCCCCGTGTCCGCGTGGGTTTCCTCCAGGTGCTCCGTTTTCCCCCACAGTCCAAAGACATGCAGGTTAGGCTAACTGGTGACTCTAAATTGACCGTAGGTGTGAATGTGAGTGTGAATGGTTGTCTGTGTCTATGTGTCAGCCCTGTGATGACCTGGCAACTTGTCCAGGGTGTACCCCGCCTTTCGCCCGTAGTCAGTTGGGATGGGCTCCAGCTTGCCTGCAACCCTGTAGAAGGATAAAGCAGCTAGAGATAATGAGATGAGATGAGATGTGCAAAGGTATGTTTGGAGAAAAAAGGGTGCTAAATTCCAGGAAAAGAACACCTCTCCAACTCTGAAGCATGGGTGTGGATCGATCATGCTTTGGGGTTGTGTTGCAGCCAGTGGCACAGGGCACGTTTCACTGGTCGAGGGAAGAATGGATTCAAATAAATACCAGCAAATTCTGGAAGCAAACATCACACCATCTGTAAAAAAGTTGAAGTTAAAAAGAGGACGGGTCCTACAATAAGACGATGATCCAAAACACACCTCAAAATCTACAATGGAACACCTCAAGAGGCACAAGCTGAAGGTTTTGCCCTGGCCCTCACAGTCCCCTGACCTAAACATCATTGAAAATCTGTGGATAGATCTCAAAAGAGCAGTGCATGCAAGACAGCCCAAGAAACTTGTAGAACTGGAAGCCTTTTGCAAGGACGAATGTGTGAAAATCCCCCAGGTAAGAACTGAAAGATGATTAGCTGACTACAAAAAGTGTTTGCAAGCTGTGATACTTGCCAAAGGGGGTGTTACTAAGTATTGACCATGTCAGGTGCCCAAACTTTTGCTTCAGGTCCTTTTCATTTTTTTGGTATTTTATGCATGTAAATGATTGAAATTAATATCTTCTGCAAGATTACATTTTTAAGAAATGTGCCATCTTTACCCTTATGCCTTTTGGCGATCAGTTCATCTTCTGCTCACTTAACTATTCACAGTAACGTTTTTCAGTAAGGGCGCCCAAACTTTTGCATGCCACTGTAATTGGGCATACCTAACAACCTGTGTTTCTCCCCCCCAGTCTGTCCCTCTGAGTTACATGTCGGTCCTGGGATTGAGATGCTGACCTCTTCTGCTCCTCGGACCTGCCTGATCCATCCATGGTGCCCTGTGTCTGGTTGGAGTCTCATCGCATTGCTCCTGCGGAGGACGGCCCCATGTAGACAGTGGGGGGTCGTGCCTGGAGGACGCTCTGGACTCTTGCAGTGGTGCTTTTGTGGCTGGGGACTGCAGTTGACTTTGGGACTGTGGTTGTCATGAACAGTTTTGCGCTCAGGTTTCCATCAGTGGGGAGCTGTGGCAGACTGTTTCCATCCTTTTTTTAGCCAATTTGAGCTTCTGAAGTCTGGGAGGTGCTATAGGGCTCCTCTGGCTAAAAGTGTATTGAAAATTTTATTCCAAATGCCATTAGCATTCTTAACTCAGTGAGTGATCCACAGACACTGATAATTGCTATTTGTCTTTTTATGCCTCCGCCACCTCAAGGTGCAGGAGGCATTATGTTTTCGGGTTGTCCGTCTGTCTGTCCGTCCGTGCGTGCGTCCGTCTGTCCCAAAACCTTGTGAACACGATATCTCAAAGGCTAATGAAAGGAATTTCACCAAACTTTCACCATTTGTGCGCTTTGGGACAAACATGAACTGATTAGATTTTGAGGTTAAAAGGTCACAGGTCAAGATTACTGTGAGGTCAAATGTCCATCCCCAAATCACAACTTAATAAGGTGTGTAGTCTACCAGGCGGAGGCATCCCCATCGACGCCGTTGACGTCGAGTTCTATCTAGTTTATTTTATTTTGCACAACCCTCTGTGTTTGTTGTCTGTGTTGCTGTTTGTAAAGTTTTGTTGAAATGTGTGGTGTTTGCATGTTATGTGATGGTGAGCTAAAGATAATTTTCCTCCTTGGTGGACAATAAAGATTTATTCTATTTTATAGCATCAACGAAGCTGACTTTATGTTAGGACTGTTTAATGTTATAATCATGTCTGTTGTTGCCCAAATGAGGATGGGTTCTCTTTTGAGTCTGGTTCCTCTCGAGGTTTCTTCATGTCGTCTGAGGGAGTTTTTCCTTGCCACCATCGCCACAGGCTTGCTCATTGGGGATAGATTAGGGATAAAATTAGCTCATGTTTTAAGTCATTCAAATTCTGTAAGCGCTATACAAATAAACTTGACTTGATATAGAGTCAGTAGTTTTTGTTTTTAAACATGAATTTTAGGGCAGAGCAGGGAGACTTATGACAGAGGAGACATAAGACAGTTTGTATTGCCATAAATTAATTTCAACCAATCAGGTTTCAGATTACAGGTGGTGTCACCTCACAGCACAGGTCCTGGGTTCGAGCCCAGCAGCCGGCGAGGGCCTTTCTGTGTAGAGTTTGCATGTTCTCCACGTGTCCCTGTGGGTTTCCTCCGGGTGCTCCAGTTTCCCCCACAGTCCAAAGACATGCAGGTTAGGTTAACTGGTGACTCTAAATTGACCGTAGGTGTGAATGAGTGTGTGAATGGTTGTTTGTGTCTGTGTCAGCCCTGCGACAATCTAGCGACTTGTCCAGGGTGTACCCCACCTCTCACCCATAGTCAGCTGGGATAGGCTCCAGCTTGCCTGCAACCCTGTAGAACAAGATAAGCGGCTACAGATATGGATGGATGAAGGTTTCAGATTACCTGAGCAGTTTGATGCCCCTTAGAGTAATCTACTTCTGTTGGAGCCACAAAGCTGGACACTACAGCAAGGTTTGTGCAGGTCAATATTTTTGTCAACCAAATCTTGAACAGTATTTTCTACTTCACCTAAACCTCCATTCTATGGTGTAATGTACGCTGGTGAATTCGGGATTTGTTAGGAATTAAAATATGTAGCCTAGCGTTCCAGATATAGTATTATGTATTAAACTTAAATTCGGGGGGGGGGGGGGGGGACAGTTAAGGATTTTTTTTTTCTTTTCAAAATGGCCAGATGGAGAGAGTTGGGACAATTCATCATCCATCCATTATCTGTAGCCGCTTATCCTGTCCTACAGGGTCACAGGCAAGCTGGAGCCTATCCCAGCTGACTACGGGCGAAAGGCAGGGTACACCCTGGACAAGTAGCCAGGTCATCGCAGGGCTGACACATAGACACAGACAACCATTCACACCTACGGTCAATTTAGAGCCACCAATTAGCCTAACCTGCATGTCTTTGGACCGTGGGGGAAACCAGAGCACCCCCCCCCCCCCCCCCAGAGGAAACCCACGCAGACACAGGAAGAACATGTAAACTCCACACAGAAAGGCCCTCGCCGGCCACTGGGCTCGAACACAGGACCTTCTTGCTATGAGGCAACAGTGCTGTGTCAACCAAACCTTGTACGGTATTTTCTACTTCACCTCCATTCTATGGTGTAATTTACGCTGGTGTGTGGGATTTGTTAGGAATTAAAATATGTAGCCTAGCGTTCCAGCTATAGTATTATGTATACTAAATTCTGGTGGAAAAAAAAAAACAGTTAAGGATTTTTTTTTTTTAAATGGCCAGAGTTCATCATGTTACAGGTTTTTTCTTGTAGTTTAAAGTCAAAGTCCTTCCCATGCTATCAAGGCACATCAGGCAGCACCAATCTCCATTTCTCCATAGGGCGGCACAGTGGTGTAAGTGGTTAGCATGGTCACCTCACAGCAAAAAGGTTCTGGGTTCTAACCCAGCAGCTGGCAAGGGCCTTTCTGTGTGGAGTTTGCATGCTCTTCCTGTGTCTGCGTGGGTTTCCTCCAGGTGCTCCGGTTTCCCCCAAAGACATGCAGTTAGGTTAATATGGGACGGCCTTGGGCTGAGGTGCCCTTGAGCAAGGCACCTAACTCCCAACTGCTCCCGGGGCACTGTTAACATGGCTGCCCACTGCTCTGTGTGTGTATGTGTTCACTGCTTCAGATGAGTTAAATGCAGAGAGGAAATTTCACAAGTGTGTAATGAATAAAGTTGTGCTTTGCTTTTTCTATAGCCCTTGGCCTTTTGCCTATTACATAGCTAGGATTACAGTGGGGGGGCTGGCTCTCTGGTAACTGTGAGAGTTTTCTTGTTTACAAATATCCATCCGTTATCTGTAGCTGCTTATCCTGTTCTACAAGGTCGCAGGCAAGCTAGAGCCTATCCCAGCTGACTATGGGTGAGAGGCGGGGTACACCCTGGACAAGTCACCAGGTTATTGCAGGGCTGATACAGAGACAACCAACCATTCACACCTACGGTCAATTTAGAGTCACCAATTAACCTAATCTGCATGTCTTTGGGGGAAACCGGAGCACCTGGAGGAAACCCACACAGACATGGGGAGAACATACAAGCTCCACACAGAAAGGCCCTCGCCGGCTGCTGGGCTTGAACCCAGGACCTTCTTGGTGTGAGGCAACAGTGCTAACCACTACACCACCGTGTCACCCCAGTTTACAAATTTAAAATTAAAATGTGGGCGTGTACCTGCATGGCAATTAAGCTTATTTCATTCCTTATTGAGAATGGAACTGTTTTGTTTCGTCAGGTTTTGGGTAAACTGACATTTTTCTATCGCTGTACTAGCACTGTGTGTTCATACAGGTCATATGTTACAAGTTCTGGTAATAAATAAAAATTAAACATGTAGCCCTAGGTGTTTTATTTTTGTTCCATGTCTCCCCACTATATCCTAAATCTCCCAACATAATGTCTCATATCTCCCCTCAACGTCTCATGTCTCCTTGCAAAAAATGACAAAAAGTGAAGTCTGAAGGTCAGTATATGTGACAAGCTGAGAAACTAATATTGTGATAAGACGGTTTAGTATATCTTCTCTAATGCAATATGAATGTAATGCTATCTGCAAAGAATTTCACACAATGTACAAAAGCTGAAAACTTGTTCCAAGTCTCCCTGCTCTCCCCTATCAAAGATTCAAACCTGTACAGTCCATCCTTTTCAGTTCTTCAACAAACACACAATACATGTGGTTTCCCTTTGGTTATTTTCTTTTTCTTTGGGGGGGGGACCATTTTATAACATTTATTGTAAGAAGAGTTATGTTCTCTTCTTGCGCTTAAATGAGTGTGGTTTTGGGGTTGCCATCAGTAGAGCAGATGCCTTTGTAGTTGTACCCTACATCGCTTAAAACAAATCATCACCTCTGAGGACCATTTCTGTTTTGAGAAAACACTTCTGTTGTCTCATCCCTAAAGTTTGTTGTGTTGTTGAAATCTTTTGTGTGTGTGTTTTGATAATGTAGTGGCCAGCCAAGAACACAGTGTTTGAAATCACAATAATACTACCATGTCACTATGCCCTGAGAATCATCCATTATCTATACAGCTTATTAATCAGGGTCACGGGAGAAGCTGGAGCCAATCCCAGATGACTTAGAGCGAGAAGCGGGACACACCCTGGATAAGTCACCAATGCATCGCAGAGGGAGAAAGACCCACCACCCAAATAATCTTGTCCACGTTGGTCATATGGGTGTCCATTTCTCCTGATATCCATCTATAGAGAGCTTGATAAATAACAAAGAATCCTGTCAAGTTTTGTGAAATTCCTCCAAAAATTGTGAGAGGAGTTGATTTCAGAAGTTGATTTCAGAACCCTTCTCGGGACGTACGGACTGACATCACCACGAGATAATCCCCCTTCAGGCCCTTTGGCCAGTGGGAGATGATAATTAACAGCTGAAAGGAAAGCTCCAGGAATTTAACCTGGGACTTATTTTGCCATCTCTTTGGGTCAAAATAAGGGACAAAAATGATTTAAATCAGTCCATTATTGAGTCTGAACACTATTGGCAACTGCAAAATGGCTATATAGTGTAATTCTATGGAGCAAACATCTACATCAAAGTAAACTGCTTGTTTTCGCCACTGACAACCTCATAATGTTATTATCAGTGTTTGACAACCTGGAACGGACCCATACAGAGATATGCGTGTGCCTTTTTACCTCAGTAACTGTAAAGAAACTGTAGAAAATGACTGCTTCTTCAGTCATTGTTTTACATTTCTCTTCTTGCGGTCTCTGACGCAGTGCCCCATTCGGTGTCTGATTATCACATGGGCTGTTTTCTGATCTTTACAAAAAATGAAGGTCATGGAGAATTTGTGAAGTCTATTTCCAGAGTAATGCCTGAATATTTCGCTGATTGTGTCCATATCAATGAGCGTCTGACAACATGGAAATGATCTCTTTTGTAATCATCAGATGGTTGCAGACTGCTTTTCAAACATAGCATAGTGGAATATCCATGGCATCAAAAATGGACACTTGCTACTTGTTGCAAAGGATTCTGGGAAGGGTGAGTGGGCCCCTTTAAGTTTAATAGAAAGCTTTCATATTGAAACATCAAAAGATCTGGCTAGCTAGTCTAGTTCACTCATCTGTATGTTTTTGTAGTTTTAAAACGCTGATGTATCCATATGTTTTGGCTTACATACTATAGATTTGGAGATCATTATCACACTGTCTCCTTTCAAGCATTTTAAACCTGATAAAATGGGCCAGGGATGCTCAGGTGTCCCCACTCTATTAGACATTGCTGCTGCTCACTAAGCACTTGGTGCCTGAAGTGTAGCAACTGAAAACTGCTTTATTCGGTCTCAAATAAGTTGACTTATTTAAAATGTGCTCATATTGACTTAGTGTTCTGTGACTAAACACATGATGATGATGACTATTATTATTATTAACGCTAACAGTGATCAAAAATAAATGTAAGGAAGTTGAATCATCATCTTTTGGCTGCTCCCGTTCATTAGGGGTTGCCACAGCGGATCTGTGTATAAAAAATACAAAAAGTGAGCACTACTTAAACTTAATACAAGAAAATCTAAATGATCCCAAAACGTTCTGGAAACTAGTCAAATCTACATCAGGGGATATCCCACCCCCCGCCACACCTGAAGCTGTTATAACAGAACTAGGAGAAGTGAGGGGTAAAGAAAATTTAGTAGAGGTTTTTAATAAACATTTTATAAATGCAGGAATTGTTACACAGGCGATCCTCCCACCCCCCAGGGTGGATAGTGAATCCTTAGAGTCTTATAGTTCTTTGGATGTTTTTAACTTTACTTACATATCTGCTTGTGAGGTAGAAAAAGCACTAATACATTTAAATTGCAAAAAATCCGCTGGTTCTGATCAGATTGAGCCCTACTTTCTCAAACTGGCGGCAAGATTGATAGCTGATCCTATTGCTGCTATTTTAAATCTCAGTTTGAGCAGTGGCTCTATTCCAAAGTCTTGGAAATCTGCTCTTGTCCTCCCACTATTAAAGGGTTGTGAGCCTACTAATTTAGACAATTACCGTCCCATATCCAGACTATCTGTCATGGCTAAATTATTTGAGTCACTTATAAATGAACAAATAAAAAAATATCTAACTAAACATAGCGTTTTAAGCCCCATGCAGTCTGGTTTTAGGCAAGGGCACAGTACTATAACCGCAGTAGCATCAGTGATGAATGATATCATTACTGCTTTAGACAACAAAAAATCATGTGCTGCTCTATTCATTGATTTGTCTAAGGCATTTGACACTGTTTGTCATGACCTTCTTTTACAAAGATTAAAAGATATAGGTTTCAGCCCCTCTGTTATTAACTGGTTCTCTAACTATCTGAGTGGTAGAACGCAGCGTGTGATCATTGATAACTGCACCTCATCCTCTCTAGAGCTAAAAATGGGTGTGCCTCAAGGATCAATTCTGGGGCCCATTTTGTTTTCTATATATATAAATAACCTGGGTATGGGTCTAAGTCCCACAAAGGTACATCTTTATGCAGATGACACAGTAGTGTACACTTCCGCATCATCAGTACAGGAAGCTGTGAACTACTTACAGTCTGCTTTTAACCAGATACAAAAATTCTCTTGTGGGACTTAGGTTGGTTCTAAATGCTAAAAAAAACTAAATTCATGGTTTTCACACACGCTCACACACCCTGTAATAGCTCTATTATTACCACAAATGGAACGCAGTTAGAAAAAGTCTCTTCCTATAAATACTTAGGAATATGGCTAGATGATAAATTGTCTTTTAGTACACATATTGAAAACCTCTTAAAGAAACTCAGGCCTAAATTAGGATTTTATTTTAGACAAAGAAAGTGTTTTCTTTACAAAGCAAGAAAAAGGTTGGTAGAGAATACTTTCTTATCCGTGTTAGATTATGGTGATATCATTTATATGCATTCCTCACTGGTACTGCTAAAAAAACTGGATGTTGTATATAATTCTGCCTTGCGTTTTATCACAGGGACTGGAAATAGAGTTCATCATTGCTTGTTGCATGAAATGGTACAATGGTCTTCTCTTTCTCTTAGAAGGAAATTTCACTTTCTTATTTTTATTTTAAAAGCGCTACTGGGTAACTTACCTCAATACATTTCGACTCTGCTTTCTTTTCACACAAGTGTATACAGTACAAGGTCAACAAATAAGTTACTATTGACTGTACCCTCAATAAGAACTGAACTTGGAAAGACATCATTTTCATACTATGCACCATATATGTGGAATGAACTACAGAGTACACTTCACCTAGAGACACTCCCCTCTGTCAGTGTTTTTAAAAATCTTTTACAATCAACTTTTATAGAGCACTGCCATTGCTTTTAAATAGGGTGCCCATGTTTTCACTTCTTATTTTATTGCTGTTCAGTTTTTGTTTTTACCTCCTATGTGCGTCTTGTTTTCTCTTGTCTTTTGTTTTTAATTATTCCTGGCTGCATTGTCAGTTGTGTATTTGGTGTACGTCCCATGGTTTGTTTTATTTAGTGTCTTGTTTTTGTCCTTGTCTTTGTATTAATATCTGCCTGCTATTCTTGGCCAGGTCGCCCTGGCAGAAGAGCCATTGTGGCTCAATGGGACCTTTCCTGGTTAAACAAGGGTTAAATAAAAAATAAATAAATAAAAATCTGTTCCGCATATTTGTTTTGGCATAGGTTGTACACTGGATGCCTTTCCTGACGCAACCCTCTCCAATCTATCCGGGCTTGGGACTGGCGCTAAGCATGCACTGTCTTGTACAGCCCCAGTGGCTGGGTATTTTACCTAATCTCATGGTCACGGTGGTGTAGTGGTTAGCACAGTCACTGTACAGCAAGAAGGTTCCGGGTTCGACCCTCATGGCCGATGGGGGCCTTTCTGTGTGGAGTTTTGCACGTTCTCCCCATCTGCATGGGTTTCCTCTGGGTGCTCTGGTTTTCCCCACAGTTCAAAGACATGCAAATTAGGTAGATTAGGAAGTTGAATATTTTACTTAAAAATGCAAGGAAAATGATTGGGGGGAGGATTGCAGGGTCTCCCAAAAGTATTTTTTTTCTCCAACCATGTCCCTTCCGGGTTCTGTAAGTGCTGTACTATGATTTAATTATATTTAAAAAAAGTAGAGAGAGTGAACCATGTACTCAAATGCTGTAACGAAAGCTGTATGGAGTTCATTACTTTCCATCCTGGCTCATATGCAGAGGTGGACAAAGTACCCAACTTCATTACTCAAGTTAAAGTACAGATCCCACTGGTCAAATGTTACTCCGATACAAGTGAAAGTAGTCCAGTCAAATTTTTACTTAAGTTAAAGTACTGAAGTACTTGCTTTTAAAAATACTGAAGTATTAAAAGGACATTTTCTGTCAGTGCATTGTTGTATTGTTGCCACAATGCTTACAAAGCCTAATGCCTCTGAAGCAATCTACTGGATTTACAAAATGAACACATGCTGTGCCATCATGGTGGTTTAACATTAAGCTAGCTAGTCAGTGACGCGCCACCTGACATGCTAGCAAACTCTTTTCAAACCCAAAATCATATTGGGTAGCTAACTTTACTAGAAAAGAAAGATTTCTACATTATTTGGCAAGATTATGCTAAAACATATTTCTGAAAGGACTTCAGATAAGTTATTCATGTTACCATAACTCCGTGTTTACATGCTAACTAATAGTGTCCAAGTTAGCTAGCTATGTGTTAACGTTAGCCATGGAAAAGACAATGGCAACTTGGTGGGTAAATCCATAGAAAGTCATTTGACTAACCAGACTGCATAGCTATTGCAACGTTATCGCTGGCTCTAAAAGCAGAGACAACTTCATTGCAAGCTTTCTCTTGAAATAAAACGCTTATATACCTCAATATGCTTCCGCAGGTTGGACAGCGGGTTTTTATAGGCCGTGATATGGTTTGTTTTAGGCAAACATTTAAAATGAAATTAATCTTTAATCCTTTCAGAAAACTGAAACATGCACTCTTAAAACACGTGTTGAAAATAACACAACTTGCGTTGTTTTTTAACACATCTCTATGTCCAGATTGGGACAACAGAACTTTTGTTCATTTTAACACATTATTTGTTATTTGTGCAATTTTGGTGTTAAACATTTCTGAAATATAACACAACTCTTGTTGAAATTAAACTTGCACAAAAGATGTGTTGATTTCCAACACATTCGTTTTAAGAGTGTGGGTTCTAGGTATGGCCACGAATGCGTGCATTCCCCAAAAGAACCGCCTCCTTCCATTCTGCCATCAGGTGACCGCGTTCAAATAACGCTGCTGGGAAATAATTGAACTTGATTTTATCCAGTCCATGGACGTGACATGATCCTAGAGTGATTACTGATCGTCTGTGTCAGTGTCACCTGAAAAACAAAAACCCAGTCACGTTTTAGAAAAGAAAAAAACATCCACTTTCAAAACCACTTCATAGTAACGACGAGCAACGAGGGCCTTGATAGAAATGTAGTGGAGTGAAAAGTACGATATTTGTCTTTCAAACGTAGTGAAGTTAAAAGTCATAAGTTTCCAGAAAAAATAATACTCAAGTACAGATACTCAGAAAGTGTACTCAAGTAAATGTACTTCATTACTGTCCACCTCTGCTCATATGATTTACAAAAATAAATTGACAAATGTTACAACTGTCCCCACTCTCCCCTAATAACAGTGACAGAAAATTCCGGACGGATGCTTTATGTAACACACGGAAATGCCTGAGTTACGTAACGCATTAATCCAAGCCGCCCAGTTAACTTGCAAACAACTCCAGCAACTCATCTACTGGAGAGCTGCAGCGCCTCCGACTCTCTAGTTTACTGCCGTCTAGCGGCAGAGAATAGAAATGCACTTAGAGCTCATCAACTTGGTGTTCGAGCTTTTAGTGCAGCTGAGCTCAAAAATTTTGCATCCCGTTTGAGGCTCACTGAGGAGATAATACCTCATCTCATCTCATTATCTCTAGCTGCTTTATCCTGTTCTACAGTGTCGCAGGCAAGCTGGAGCCTATCCCAGCTGACTACGGGCGAAAGGCGGGGTACACCCTGGACAAGTCGCCAGGTCATCACAGGGCTGACACATAGACACAGACAACCATTCACACCTACGGTCAATTTAGAGTCACCAGTTAACCTAACCTGCATGTCTTTGGGGGAAACCGGAGCACCCGGAGGAAACCCACCCGGACACGGGGAGAACATGCAAACCCTGCACAGAAAGGCCCTCGCCGGCCCCGGGGCTCGAACCCAGACCTTCTTGCTGTGAGGCGACAGCGCTAACCACTACACCACCGTGCCGCCCGAGATAATACCTAGAAACTGCAAATACTCTTTCATAATAACAATTAGTTAGAACCCCAAATCAGAAAAAGTTGGGACGGCATGGAAAATGAATTAAACAAACAAAAAAAAAAGTAGTGATTTCTAAATTTACTTCGACTTGTATTTCATTGCAGACAGTATGAACCCAAGATATTTCATGTTTTTTGTTTGTTTTTTTCTGGTCAGCTTCATTTCATTTGTTAATATACAGCCATTCCTGATTTTCAGACCTGCAACACATTCCAAAAAAAGGTGGGACGGGACAATTTAGGGCCAATAATGAGGTAAAATAATTAAATAATGATGTGATTTGAAACAGGTGATGACAACAGGTGATTGTAACCATGATTTGGTACAAAATCAGTCTCCAGGAAAGGCCTAGTCTTTGAAGAGCAAAGATGGGCAGAGGATGTCCAGTTTGTCAACAAATGCATGAGAAAATTATTGAAATGTTTAAAAATAAATGTTCATCAAAAAAAGATATGAAGGGATTTGGATATTTCACCATCTACGGTGCATAATATCATTAAACAATTCAAGGACCTGGAGCATAAAGGTTGGTGTATAAAGGGCAAGGGCGCAAGCCTAAGCCGAACACCCGTGATTTCCGATCCCTCAGATGGCACTGCATCAAGAACCGTCATGGACAATCACACAACGGAAACATCAAATCAGTATTCCAGGTCTTTTCAAGAAGAAATGGATGCTGTGTGCTCTGGGCCAAAGACGAAAAGGACCATCTAGACCAGGGTTTTACATTAGCACCCGCCCACCTGCCAAATGCAGGTAAAATTCGTCTTTGGCTGGTAATAACTTTAGTCTCACTGGCCACTTTGGCAGGTGGTTTATTCTGTGGTATGACAATATATTTTAATTGTAGTTTTCTCTGAAGGCATCTGATATAATAAACGCATTGCAATGTAATATTATGCGCCTACAACTCCCATGAGCACCTGCATAAACATTCTGACAACATGTTAGAATTATTTAGAACGTTCGTTAATGTCTCAGATAAAATCAGTGATACGGTAACCTGTGGTTAATGAACGAAGCAACAAAGTTGCTGACGACTGACAAGCGCACTATGTGGCGGCATATCGCTGGAGTTTCAAACCCTGCTGCTCAGGAAAAAAAAGGGGCAGAGATGAGCAGGGCCGCAGCAGCATTTTAAAATCACAGAGGTCCGTGATGCACAAAGCGCGCGCCGAAAAATTTTACATATTTAAATGAGAGGGGTGAATTACACATCACACAAGGGATCTATTCCTGAAATTACTTTTAATGGTGTTTGAACTGAATATCGTCAGTTTTGAAAAAAAAAAAAAAATCATGTATGTGGCAAGAGTAAGAATAATTTAAGCTTGTTTAATGGTTTGATCTGGCCCAAGCAATGAGGACAAAAGATACCTTAACCATGTAGCCTATGGAACTAAGATACATTAACAATCTGGCATCCATTACACCTACACACACAAAAAAAAAAAAATCAGTATACACCACCATGTTTTAGGCAAAGTTATCCAAGGCAAACAAGTTGAAACTTTCCACTCTATTGCTTTGGCTTATCGAATGATTTATTTTTAAAATCATAAACAAGGTAGGTTACAACTGTGCTACTTCGAAAATGTCAATTTAACAGTTTGATGAAAGTGTGCTGATGGTTACCATGGAAACCCCATGTCTGCTGCACTGCATTCCTCCGCCGAGTCGCATGCTCATTCGCTTTTGTGTTCTTGGTCTCAGAGCCGCACGCACCAAACACACACACAAGACAGAATCAACGTTTAACATCATTAACAATGCACTTTTTACGGAGACGTTTTAATGTTATTCTTTTATCCAGTTAAATATTTAGCGTACAAATGTATTTTCAGCTCTTAAAAATGGCCGAGGTCTGGACCGCAGGGGCCTCATAGCTGGCTATGGCCATGGAGATGAACAAGATGCTAATAGGAAGATAAGACAGTTCAATGACAAATGGAAGTTAGGGCGAGATTGGCTAGTTCATAGCAAAACCGAAAATACCATGTACTGCGAAGACTGTAGAAAGTCTGGCAAAGACAGGCACTAGTAATTTTAAACTCGAAACTATAAAGGACCACGAAAAGTCAAATGCACACATCGGTACTATAACATCAAAACCAGCAAAGACAGCTGGTTCACTACAGGACAGCATTGCTTTCAGTCCCTGGTTGTCATGAAGTCGGCTGAGCTGGAGAGGATGAAGCTGCTGTTTAGAAACGTTCAAGCAATTGGAAAGAAGTTGATCCCGCCCCAGCTATCAACTTACGGCCTGCTGGAAGCCTCAGGTCACGAAGACCATTTTTCATGGACCATTCAGACTCATCTGATGATGAATGTAATGAGGACATTTAATGTCTCTCTCTACACGTTCTCTCACACACACACAGACACTATTAATAGATAATACATAATATACATAATACTTGATAATACACACAATACTTGCATATCAAAACATCAAATGTTTTTCAATGATAAATGTTTTGAATTGGACTTTTAATATTAGAATCAGTTCAGTTGTACTGAAATGTTATTTTTCATATACGATATTTCATATTGTAAGGGGCTTGAATTTGAGTTCAATAAACAGAATACTCTGTTTATATTTTTGTCTGAATTAGTTGCATGTTTTCATATAGGAAGCTAGCTTAACAGCACTGAATACTTGAGTGCTACTGTAGAGATACATTATACGCTGCCATTCATAATTAAATCTAGATCTTCCAAACTTTAACATATCATGGTGAAGAAAAAACTGCAATTTCCTGGCAACAAAATTGTGGCTAGTGAAAAGGCTGAATGGCTAGTGACTCGGGAAAACCACTAGCCACAGTGGCCGATGAGCAAAAAAGTTAATGTAAAGCCCTGATCTAGACTATTACCGGCAACAAGTCTAAAAGCCAGGGTGTGTCATGGTATGGGGTTGGGTCAGTGCCCTTGACAAAGGTACCTTCCACTTCTGTGATGGCAGCATTAATGCAGAAAAGTACATTGAGATATTGGATCACCGTATGCTGCCTTCAAGACGACATCTTGTCCAGGGAGATTTCAACAAGACAATGCAAAACCACATCCTGCACACATTACAAAGGCATAGCTGCGGAAGAAGAGGGTGCCTGTCCCCAATAGAGAACTTGTGGTGAATTTTGAAACGAAAAATGACAATGACTTTTGCATATCTTAAGACCTGTTTGTACTAAGAACGAGATAAAATAACACCTGAAGCACGATATCACTTGGTGTCTTCAGTCCCTAAATGTCTTTTAATTGTTGTGAGCAGGAATAGCAACATTATAAAATGATAAATGCTTTACCATTCCAACTTTTTTCTGAAATGTGTTGCAGGGATCAAAATTGAAATGTGTTTATTTTGAAAAAATTAAAATAATTAATGAGGTAAAACATCAAATAATGTGCTGTTGCATTGTTTTGAGTGCAATACAGGTCAAATATTATTTATAAATCATTGTTTTCAGGTTTAATTTCAGTTTCAAAAAACTGTCAACTTTTTCTAATTTGGGGTTTTATTATTATTATTATTATTATTATGATGGTCATGACACGAAATTAAAGATTTGAAAACCATCCTAATGCATGTGAAATGAAAATTCACAATATCACATTCCTAAATATCATTTTGAGTTTAACTATTAGTATGTTCACATACAGTATTTGATTTTTTTTCCGTGTCTGAAATCACTCACTACTCACTATATAGTGGACTAGTGAGTTCGCCATTTTGTAGTGCTGTCCGAATGTATAGTGAGAATTATTACACCCTATATAGTGGACTCATAGTATCCCACAATGCATCGTGAAAAGTAGTGTACAACCGATGGTCACTAACCAAGCAATATATACCTTCATGCATTGCGGTCGAGCTGAAAGAAAAAAAAAAAAAGTGTTGGGGTGAATGGATGGAGGAAGAAACACATTATAAATGGACATTAAAGTGCAATTAAAAATAGTAAGAGAATAGAAAATAAGCTAAAATACAATAAGACATAAAATACAAGAATAAAAGTTACAGCGCAGAGCGAGGAATTAATCAAAAGCCTCCAATTTGATTGAATAAAAGGCGGCGACAAATTAGTAAGTATTCAGCCTTAATTTAAAAGAACTGAAAGATGCAGCAGACACAAAGTACTTTGTATTGATTAATGTGGGAAATACGCTCAGTATATGTATTTATCACAAAAAAATACATGCATGTATTTATTATTTTGAAAACCCACCAGCCGACTGATCTGGCACATTTTAACTGTGCGACAGTAATGATGTAAATAACGACGCGGCGGAGTAGCATCCAAAAGCGTTTTTTCATTTTACCAATGAGCTCACTATATACCCCTCCTAGAACTGCCACCTTATTGTGGTGGAGGGGTTTGTGTGCTTGAATGATCCTAGGAGCTATGTTGTCGGGGGCATTATGCCCCTGTCAGGGTTTCCCAAGGCAGACAGGTCCTAGGTGACAGGCCAGACTAAGAGCAGTTCACCAAAACCCCTATGGAGAAAAATCCGAGGACCGTGACGTCGCCTGGGATGACGCAGCCGGGGCCCCACCCTGGAGCCAGGCCCGGGGTTGGGGCTCGTATGCGAGCGCTTGGTGGCCGGGCCTTTGCCCATGGGGCCCGGCCGGGCTCAGCCCGAAGAGGTGACGTGGGCCCGACCTCCTGTGGGTTCACCACCCACAGAGGTAGCAGTAGGGGACTGGTGCAATGTGGATTGGGTGGCAGTCAAGGGCAGGGGCCTCGACGACCTGATCCCCGGACACAGCGGCTGGCTGTTGGGACATGGAATGTCACTTCGCTGGGGGGGAAAGAGCCTGAGCTTGTGCGGGAGGTTGAGAGGTACCGGCTAGAGATAGTCGGGCTCACCTCCACGCACAGCTTGGGCTCTGGAACCCAGCTCCTCGAGAGGGGCTGGACTCTCCACTTCTCTGGAGTCTCCCGTGGTGAGCGGCGGCGGGCTGGTGTGGGCTTGCTTATAGCTCCCCAGCTCAGCCGCCATGTGTTGGAGTTTACCCCAGTGAACGAGAGGGTCACCTCTCTGCGTCTTCGGATTGGGGAGAGGGCTCTTGCTGTTGTTTGTGCCTACGGCCCAAATAGCAGTATAGAGTATCCGGCCTTCTTGGAGTCCCTGGGAGAGGTACTGAGGAGTGCTCAGACTGGGGACTCCATTGTGTTACTGGGGGACTTCAATGCTCACGTGGGAGATGACAGTGACACCTGGAGGGGCGTGGTTGGGAGGAACGGCCTCCCCGATCTGAACCCGAGTGGTGTTTTGTTATTGGACTTCTGTGCTAGTCACGGTTTGTCCATAACGAACACCATGTTCAAGCATAGGGGTGTCCATAAGTGCACGTGGCACCAGGACACCTTAGGTCGGAGGTCAATGATAGACTTTGTAGTCGTTTCATCTGATCTCCGGCCCTATGTCTTGGACACTCGGGTGAAGAGAGGGGCTGAGCTGTCAACTGATCACCACCTGGTGGTGAGTTGGATCCGCTGGCGGAGGAGGAAGCTGGACAGACCTGGCAGGCCCAAACGTATGGTGAGGGTCTGCTGGGAACATCTGGCCGAGCACTCTGTTGGGGAGGTCTTTAACTCCCACCTCCGGGAGAGCTTTTCCCAGCTTCCGAGGGAGGCGGGGGACATTGAGTCTGAGTGGACCATGTTCTCTACCTCCATTGTGGACGCAGCTGTTCAGAGCTGTGGCCGCAAGGTCTCCGGTGCCTGTCGTGGCGGCAATCCCCGAACACGGTGGTGGACACCAGAAGTAAGGGATGCCGTCAAGCTGAAGAAGGAGTCCTATCGGGCCATGTTAACCTCCAGGACTCCCAAGGCAGCTGACGGGTATCGGCAGGCCAGGCGTGCTGCAGCTCGGGCAGTTGTGGAGGCAAAAACTCGGAACTGGGAGGAGTTCGGGGAGGCCATGGAGAAGGACTATCGGTCGGCCTCGAAGAAATTCTGGCAAACCGTCCGGCGCCTCAGGAGGGGGAAGCAGTACTCTGCCAACACTGTTTACAGTGCGGGTGGGGAGCTGTTGACCTCGACTGGGGACATTGTCGGGCGGTGGAAGGAATACTTTGAGGATCTCCTCAATCCCACCGTCATGTCTTCCACTGAGGAGACTGAGGCTGATGACTCAGAGGTGGACTCGTCCATTACCCAAGCCGAAGTCACTGAGGTGGTTTGCAAGCTCCTCGGTGGCAAGGCACCGGGGATGGATGAGATCCGCCCTGAGTATCTCAAGTCTCTGGATGTTGTGGGGCTGTCTTGGTTGACACGCCTCTGCAACATCGCGTGGCGGTCAGGGACAGTGCCTCTGGAGTGGCAGACTGGGGTGGTGGTCCCTCTTTTTAAGAAAGGGGACCGGAGAGTGTGCCCCAATTATAGGGGAATCACACTTCTCAGCCTCCCAGGGAAGGTTTACTCCAGGGTACTGGAGAGGAGAATTCGACCAATAGTCGAACCTCGGATCCAGGAGGAACAATGCGGTTTTCGTCCTGGTCGCGGAACACTGGACCAGCTCTATACCCTTCATAGGGTGCTCGAGGGTTCATGGGAGTTTGCCCAACCAGTCCACATGTGTTTTGTGGATCTGGAGAAGGCATTCGACCGTGTCCCCCGTAGTATTCTGTGGGGGGTGCTTCAGGAGTATGGGGTTCGGGGCTCTTTGCTAAGGGCTGTCCGGTCCCTGTACGAACGGAGCAGGAGTCTGGTTCGCATTGCCGGCAGTAAGTCAGACCTGTTCCCAGTGCATGTTGGACTCCGGCAGGGCTGCCCTTTGTCACCGGTTCTGTTCATAATTTTTATGGACAGAATTTCTAGGCGCAGCCAGGGGCCAGAAGGAATCCTGTTTGGGAACCACAGGATTTCATCTCTGCTTTTTGCGGATGATGTTGTCCTGTTGGCTTCTTCAAACCAGGACCTTCAGCATGCACTGGGGCGGTTTGCAGTCGAGTGTGAAGCGGCTGGGATGAGAATCAGCACCTCCAAGTCCGAGGCCATGGTTCTCGACCGGAAAAGGGTGGCTTGCCCTCTCCAGGTTGGTGGAGAAGTTCTGCCTCAAGTGGAGGAGTTTAAGTATCTCGGGATCTTGTTCACGAGTGAGGGAAGGATGGAGCGTGAGATTGACAGGCGGATCGGTGCAGCCTCCGCAGTGATGCGGTCGCTTTACCGGTCCGTCGTGGTGAAGAAGGAGCTGAGCCAAAAGGCGAAGCTCTCAATTTACCGGTCGATCTACGTTCTGACTCTCACCTATGGTCATGAGCTTTGGGTAATGACTGAAAGGACAAGATTGCGGATACAAGCGGCCGAAATGAGTTTCCTTCGCAGGGTGGCTGGGCGCTCCCTTAGAGATAGGGTGAGAAGCACAGTCACTCGGGAGGAGCTCGGAGTAGAGCCACTGCTGCCCCACATCGAGAGGAATCAGCTGAGGTGGCTCGGGCATCTTTTTCGGATGCCTCCTGGACGCCTCCCTGGGGAGGTGTTCCAGGCATGTCCCCCCGGGAGGAGGCCCCGGGGAAGACCCAGGACACGCTGGAGGGACTATGTCTCTCGACTGGCCTGGGAACGCCTCGGTGTTCTTCCCGAGGAGCTGGCCGAGGTGTCTGGGGAAAGGGAAGTTTGGGCTTCCCTGCTTAGACTGCTGCCTCTGCGACCCGGTCCTGGATAAAGCGGAAGAAGACGAGACGAGACGAGCTCACTATATAGTCCTCTACAGAGATCTTGCAGTCATGTGACCGGAAAGTTCACAGCCGCCATCTTGTCGGTAAAAAACACCGCTGAATACTGCTGCACTCATGTACAGAATGGATCAATTTCAACCAACGGACTACACGGCTCATTTTTCTAATGAACAGATAACTAGATACATGTCTAAAATAAACGATCTACAGATTAGTGACCCTTAAGCTGGGCATACACTGTGCGATTTTTTTCAATCGCGGTATTCAGCTGCTGCTCACACTGTACGAGTGAATCGCAGGGGTAAACAGCACGCAGCTTACGATTCCTGTTCTCACACTATACGATCTGATGCTCGGATGCGATGCTCAGATGCGATGCTCAGGATTTCAAACAGGTTTGATTTTCATCCGATCGATCAGGAGGAGGTCGTGAGGTGTTAATCGTTTGTCGTTACCCCATGTATACTACACGATTCGAGACGCACGATTGAGCCAAAACTCGGCCCGATCTCCAAAATAGTCGCACGAGTGAAAATCGTGTCAAAATCGGGCCAAAAATCGCACAGTGTATGCCTAGCATTATGGCTTACCGGACGTAGTTTTCACGACCGTGTCAGTGGATACTGAACTGCCAGAGGTGGAATACCCAGATGTGCATAGTATAATTACCTCATCAACTTTCCCTCGCTGTTCAGTGGTGAAGCACTGCGTGCTTATAAATCTCTGGACAGTTATCTTTACAGAAATTCAGGATTTGTCAGCGACTCAGATGTGGCATCTTGTAAACAAGAAAATAATCCTCATTGGACGGGTAAGTCACTTAAGTATTGAGTATAGCACTGACCAGCCGATTATAGAATAGAATAAGGTAATTCCAGCTGTAATTCCAAATTGTCCGTCTTGTTTACCATGGATCTGGCATTGGAGAGGTAAAGGCTTGGCAGTGGAGATTTGAGTGGCTGTTTTCTGAGCTTAGTCAACAGGCCGGCTCTGCCTGCAGCCTCGCTTTTGCTTCCGCTCCCGACGACGCCTCCTTCGCTTTGCTTCCGATAACAATCCACGGAGACCCCGCTGGTCTCGCTATCTCGTCCGGAATGTTGTGCATGCGATGGAAATCGCTACAAACCATCATTTTCTGCTGGAAACCAATGTCCAGTAAGTCCATACGGTTGTAGTGGATATTGAAGTCTGATACAGACAAACAACATGCAAAAATACACACAAAAAACATGCACAGGTAGGGAGAGCTTGTAGCCGCAGCCGTTGTAGTAGAATTGTATATAGTAGGGTTTTCCAGAGGGTGGCACGGTGGTGTAGTGGTTAGCACTGTCGCCTCACAGCAAGAAGGTCCTGGGTTCGAGCCCTGGGGCCGGCGAGGGCCTTTCTGTGTGGAGTTTGCATGTTCTCCCCGTGTCCGCGTGGGTTTCCTCCGGGTGCTCCGGTTTCCCCCACAGTCCAAAGACATGCAGGTTAGGTTAACTGGTGACTCTAAATTGACCGTAGGTGTGAATGTGAGTGTGAATGGTTGTCTGTGTCTATGTGTCAGCCCTGTGATGACCTGGTGACTTGTCCAGGGTGTACCCCGCCTTTCGCCTGTAGTCAGCTGGGATAGGCTCCAGCTTGCCTGCGACCCTGTAGAAGGATAAAGCGGCTAGAGATAATGAGATGAGATGAGGGTTTTCCAGAAGAAAAGGTAGAAGTAGAAGCAGAAGTAGAACTAGAAGTAGAAGGCGGAAAATCATTTGACCGACAAGATGGCGTCTGTCACAATCTGGATCGGCTGTGACGCCTCTATATAGTAATTCCCTGGATCATGAGTAGGGAGTAGTGAATGAGTGAGTGATTTCAGACACAGCCCATGCATTACCTAACATGCAATAAATGTCTTATTGGTTAAGTCAGAAGGGTATGCAAACATTTGCATATTTTACTGACAGATGAAATTTCTGTAAGAGTTCTGATACGGCCCTGATATTGGGTATAAATACAATATTTGAGAGCATGACTAGCAAACCTGGCCAAGTTTTAAATAGAACACTCATGAAAACAAAACTTTCCATTTAAATTATTATTTAAAAAAGAAAGCACTAACAATTGTTGACACTTGTTATAACAATATTCTATTTACATTTAGGGACAAATAACAGTTTATGGTTCATTTCACAGTGCCCACACAATTCCTATGTATAGGATAACAGGATACATATCTGAGCTACCATGGGTATACACAACCACAGTATCTTATACACACACACACACACACACACACACACACACACACACACACACACACACACACACACACACACACACACTCACTCTATCACATACACACACAGCAGGTTTACACACGTCTCCTATATTGTTCTTTAACTCAGTTAAGACCTCAGAATTCGCAAGAGTTTAGAATTTTGGCTAGTTTCGTTGAAAACAGTATGATCAGTCAGAAATTTCAGCATATGTAAAGTCCCAGCAGACAGAAATTGGCAGTATACGAGTTCTGACCTCTGTTTAAGGCATCTCAGAGTTGTCCATAAGCAAACTAAGCTTTGCACAATGACCCATGGATAAGTCCAGGCCTTATGATTACACACATCTTTGCACTTGACCATGCAAAAGTTCAATAGAGTCAATCAGGCCTGCAAACATATGGAGAGAATTTTCTGTAACACCCAGCATATAGTTTATATTAGATCGGCCCATAAATTAGAAACAAGTTAGGAATTGCCATATTCTTACTTATA